>NW_008631623.1:42127-71089 GCF_000691845.1 Merops nubicus
GTCCGTGGAGGGCCGGCCGCACCCTGGGGGGAAGCTATAAGGCAAACTCACCACCTCTTCATGAGGGGCTGTGGGAATCACCCATATGTCAGCCTTAATTTGGGGGCTCGGGGTTCAAACCCCAGCGTTTCACCATGACACCAGCTCAGGGAAGGAGATGGGACACACTCTGGCTGGTTTTCAGAACTGCTGGTGCAGGGCTTGGTGGGGTGCATGATGTCCATGAGAGCAGACACCGGGCGAGCTCCACCAGCCTGCCCCTCAGGCCATGCGCACATTCCAGCTTCTCTTCCCCACACAGCCGGCTGTTCCCACAGAGCTCACCGGCACGTGAGTGTTTCCGAGACCCGTACAGCTCATGTAGGGAATGTCAAGAAACAGATTCAAAGTGGGAGGAAGAGGGAGCCGAGAGGCAATGAAATACATTGCAAGTGTAGCTAAAATCTGTGCGGGAGAACACATACGTAGCCTGCTGTACCAAAATTCACGGTAGGTTGTGGTGGATGCAGTGCTCTTCACTAAGTATCAGTGATTATTGCATTTAGGTGCTGTTTTCTAGCATAGCCTAGATTCCGTTACTCGTCTAAAGGAAAGTGTTAGTGTGCGTTCCATTTACCAAAAATGAAATTCAAAGGTAAAACACACCTGGTGTGTTATAGGCAGCAACATGCAGAAACCAAAGGGTGAGATGCTCAGATGATAAGAGAATAAAGCAGGACCACTTTTCATCGCTTTTGGGAAGAGGGCAAGCAGGTTGTGGGCAGCGTTTTCTCAAGAGTGATTGTGTCCTTTGTCATGCACAGAATAGACTCCCTCTGTTGTGTCCAGTCAGGCACAGGAGTGTCATGGATGACACTGGAATAAGGCGTGTTTCACAATCAAAACAAGGAACAAAAGAATCACATTAGCTCATTAAAGTAAAGGGTGGGGAAGCTCTAACCTTAGAGCTGTGCCAAGGAGCGGGAGCTAAAAAAGAATGGCTCTCAATCTGTTATGCTGGCTGTGTCGTGGGCAGGTGAAATGGAAATCAGCTGCCTGCGTGAGCTCCTCTTCCCTTCCCTCCACACCCACGCCGGGGTTAAGACCCGAGTCTGAGCTCCCAAAGGAATAAACTCCTTTGTGCCACTGATGTACAGATGGCACTCATGCCCAAGGGCCCTACTTATCATCTAGAATCCAGGATTGGTTTTCGAAGTAGATTTGGGTATGTGGGGTTGGGCAGGAGCAGGTTCTTCTGGGGGTTGTATGTGTCTTAAAAAGAATAGTTGCTTTATTGCCCTTCCATGACATCCATGCTGATGCAAACAGATTTCTGCTGAAGAGATAATGGAATCTGTGACATAGCAGCATTTCTAAACTAAATGTGCCAAAGAGCTCAGATTGCATAATCGAAGAGAAAAATGGGAAACTTTGTCCTGAAGGCAAATGCAACTACTTCTCATTTGCTCTCCTCCCCTTTCCACTACTTTTTTTTTTTTTTTTTTTTCCCCCATGAGATACATGCAAATCCCAACATGCACTAAGTTCTCCTCCAGGCATGATATACTTGTGTGGTTATTTAAGTAAGAACTGGGTTGAATAGAGATAGGAGGTGTTCCTGGCAGAAATGTCTTGGGAAAAAAGTGCTCTATTTATTGCTGCTGTTTTAAAGTAATCCTGTCACCTCTGAGAGCACTTCTAGTTGTAAAGGGATAACTGTAATTCTAATTATACAGCATGCACATTCCCTTCCTAATTTACTTTGTCTTCTCACAGTATAGCCAGTATTTCTGAATCTACCTACTTTTAAAATTGTCTAGAAATTAAGTGTAAGCATTTTACCAAAATGAAAAGTGGTTTAAGAAGTAATTCAAGTAGAGCAAGAGCTTGCTGTAATCAATTAATGCTTTCAAGAAGTCACAAATTCCAGTTGCACAGGACACTTGCTGGTCTAGAAGCCATAGCTGAATGTGTGTGGTCTCCTATGCTTGGCTTACAAAGACTTCCAGCTCCCAGTGTCATGCAGTGCCTGCTAATTCACTCTTACTTTTAAAGGTGCCCATGTTTGGTGTGAAGGATGTCGAAAATGGTGAGGTTTAGTCTGTGTGGAAAATCATGTCAGCAGAGCACAATGTTCATGATGGAGATAGAGGAGTCCTGTAAAAAGACTTTATTTGAATAAAGGGAGAGTCCACTGGGGTGTTCCCCTGTGGGGTCTCTCAAAATTGCTGGAGGACACAGCCTCCTTTTATTCTAATTTTCCCAGCCACGTATGTCCCTCTTCCTTTCCCATTGACTGAGGTACTTGGAAGGTACAGGCTTCCTGAAACACATACTACATGTTTCTCCTAACATGTTCCCCCTTTTGATGCATGGCTTCCCCTAACATGTCCCTCTTTGTTGTGTGGTTCGTTAACTCCATCATTATCTACACGGCCATGTCTCACTCCTGGCCGTGGATTTATGATAACCTTCTCTTTCTATCTCTATCCAAGTTTACTATATGCTCTACCCTAATTTATTATATCCTTGTCTATAGAGGCCTCCTTGTTTTTATTCCAATTATTCTAATTTATAGAGGCCTTCTTTATATCCCAATTATCCTAATTTATGATACACTTGTCTGTAGAGGCCTTCTCATCACTTACTATCCACACAACCATGTCTCGACCCCTGTTACTTAGATATCTTTATTTGTAAAGACATTTCTACCTCTCTTAAAAAAAAAATCTGAACTAACAGCACTATAAATTAAAGAATTGGAGGGCAGTTGGTGTTCAGTGATATCTACAACTGCAGTCATAGGAAGATGTATTTTAACAACTCTAAATGCCTTTGCAGCCCCACTGCCTGCTTCCCTTCTCACCTGGACATTTGCTTCCCATCAGCAGCTCCCCCATACCTGCCAGTGAGTTGGCAGGTCAGCCTTGGCTCCAGCACCAGAAACTCCCACCTGCTTTCCCAGGGGTCCTCCAAGACGTGCTGCCTTCACCACTGAGGTCCTCTGAAACTGGGGGCGTGGGGGGGATGGGGAGGGTTCCCCCAGCTGTGGGCCCTCCTCAGCCTGCACCACAAAGGAACCAAAATGCCCAAGTTTTCCCTCAGGTCAGTTTTGCCTCTCGGCTTAGTCTGCTTGCTAGGATATTGTGGACACTGGCATTGGTCAATTAGAATAATTATAACTTGAAATATTCTGTTCCAGTAGAATTAATACTGTGTCTGGAATGACTTTATTGAAGTACCTGCCAATGGATTACTTAATGTGTAGCATCAGAGGTAGTCTTCTTAGCTTTCAGTCTGTCTTGAGGGGTGCCAGCATTTCCTGGCAGGTCAGTGAGACGAGGTATTGGTGAAATAAAAAGGTCGGTTGTAGCAGTTTGGATTAAACTGTTCTAACATCAGAATTGTCCCACTTGCAATCTAAGATAATCAAGTCTCTCGGGAACATTCTGGTAATTAACTTGCTGGCAAGGGAATGTTTCCAGATTGGTATTTTTGGTAGCCTGAAGGACAAAGATACTGCCAGTTACGTTGACAGTGTCTACTTAACATCGTTGAGGTGGCATACTGATTCCTGCACGTTTTGCCACCTGCACGTTATTTTTTTAACACAGTATTATGTCAGTGCCTGACTTTTTTAATCAGTAGAATCAGAAAGAACATCAGGGAAGACACAGACTTTTACACTGATGCTTCAGGCTATTGGACAGAGTTGGCCTTCCAGATCTGTACATGTTGGTGAGACAATGAAGAAGCTCCTCCCAGCTGCTTGTTACTATCCTCCTTCCAAAGTCTGCTGCTGACTGAGATCCATCAGCTGATCTGCTTGGAGGCTATTTAAACTCTTACAACTAATCCAGATTGCTGGGAATAATGCCGGTTAGGGAGTGGTCCTCGGAGCAGATGAACCGGCAGGCCTTTGAAGCTAGGAACACAGGGAAGAGTGGGGGGTGGAAAACCACGGAGAATGGCCCAGAAACTTTTAATAAAGTTTGCTATGGTCATATCTATTCAGAGCCATGGAAAAACAAACAAACAAACAAACAAAAACAAAAACAAAACAAAAACAAAAACAAAACAAAAACAAAAACAAAAACAAACAAACAAAACACCACCACATTGGAACTATTTTTCCTTGATTTATATTCCTTTTGCTTCCTTTATACTGATACAAACGTGCATCCAGTTGAGCAGAAAATTGATTTAGCCATCTGTCACTCATTCCCCCCAAGAATTAGCTTTCACTTGAATCCATTTTCTCATCAGTTTAGTGGCTGCCTGTGCAATTTCTAGAGCTGGATCTTGAGAAGAAGGGGTGGATGGAACCAGCCCTGTTCAGTGGGAATCCACAATGATGTCAGGGTAAAGTGACTGTGGAATTGCATTCTTGGTAATCATTACTTTGCTTTATATGTGGAAAGAGGTTTTACATTACTGCCATGGAGTTAACTTACAATAAAGGCATCCTCAGCAGATGTTTGGGATGTGATCGTAGGACTCTTACTTGGCTGTAATGAAAATGTTACAACTTGTGGCTTCTGGCAAGGTGTAAAGGTTTGCAAAGTATAGCCCTAGATATGTTAAAATAACATATCCAGTAATTAAAATTAGGAGAGGAGAGGAGAGAAAGAAGAGAAGAGAAGAGAAGAGAAGAGAAGAGAAGAGAAGAGAAGAGAAGAGAAGAGAAGAGAAGAGAAGAGAAGAGAGGAAGAGGCACACCTAAAGAAAAATCATAAAAAATATCCTAAGTGCTATTTTTACATATTTTCAGAAATGTAATATGATAACTCACACAAATGTAATATGATAACTAACGCTTCTCTGTACTTCTAATAAATTTTAGGCAATGGCCCCTGGAAGTAAGTTTAAGAACACATGTGAATGACAAGAAAGCTGCTTTGTAGGGAATTGCAAAAAGGAATTTTGTAACTGTATTGTGAAACGCTTGCTAAAGTACCTCCAGCACCCCCTGGTAACAGCAGTTCATTTATGTCTCATCTGTCACACTGATGACATTGCAGTTTGGAAGATTATTCCTAGCCTAGAAAATAATACTGGCTTCAGTTTACCTACACCTTAGCTTTTCTAAGACCCATCTGTGTGAAGCCCTCAGACAAGGACTTACACCTACTTTTTGCTTCCTATCTGATTGTCCTGGATTCCTGTTTGTATTGATAGCTGCTACTAATATGGGAAGAGACTGGAGAGGTGATGTCATGAGAACTTCTGCTGAGGACTTTCTTCCCAAGATTAGGGCCTCAGCAGGTGCAATTATCTAAACCAGATTTTAGCAAATTGGTTTTGAATGGCAGAATTCCTCCCTTTCAGCGAACTGGCCAGTTGCTTAAGAATTCCGAGTTTAAAGCAGCATTTGTATGAATCTTTATAGAAAAATGGAAACCTTTATTGTTTATACAGTATTTGTCTTATCTGGATACATACACTGGTGTTGTTTTACTAAGGGTGTTGCATTTTACGTCTTTTTCACAGTTAAGTCTACTTAGGAAAACAAACAAAAAAATCTGATTCTGCAGAAAATGAGAGGCAGTCTTCTGTGGATGTAATAGCAATAATATACTAGACTTTTTAATATAGCTATTTTGGCTCTTGTGCATCCTGCTCTTTATTCTTAATGCTGTAATCAAGTGTAATTACAGGTGTAGACATTTTAATTAAAGGTGAGTGAGTTTTAATTAAAGGTGAAAAAAGTAGAATTGGACCAACATTAACAATGTCTCCATGACCTAAGCTGAAGAGTGTCATAGTATATACCTAAGAAAACACTTATTTTTCAAAAACTTTGCTCCTGAATCTATGAAGTGCCTTTCTGGAAAAAGTTGTGTTTTGAGGTACAAAATGCTTGAGCACTGCTGCAGTTGTGAGACACTGGAAAATCTGTTTCCCACTGAGATTTGCGAGTTTTATCTGGTGCATTATCAGTAGATGGCAAGTACCAGCTTCCATGCTAAGGTTACTTACAGATTGTGAAGTTATTACAAAGGTAGTTACTACTGGCATTCTCATTGTTGTGGCACACGATTGCAGATTTCATGCAGCGTACTGTAAAATGTTACTTTTTTGTGTGTGTTCAGAGAAGTAGCAATGTTGGTGGAGAAGTTGTGAATTTAGGACAAAAGATCCCAGAGGGCTGATAACACATCTCAGCTTTCACAATTACCACACCAAACTGAAATGGATAGGCTCTCAGTTACGAGCATTGCACCATGACCTGCATGCTTGTGGAGCAGCTGCAGCTGGCATCAGTTGCCAAAGGCTTTGAAGGAGTTTCCTTCCCATTGGCAGAATTGTGAAAGAAGCGAAATACATTGAGATATTGCCATTTTTTTTTCCTTTCCTAACTCTGTCTTAGCATTCTTTAGATTTGACTGACTATTGGGAATTTTTGCCCAGTCTTACCTCTGAACAATATAATTATTATGGGAGCATTCATGAAAATATAAACAACATATTAACATAACATCTGTGACCTTGAATTCAAATTTTCTTTCTCTTTATGGTAACTGAAATGATCTTTTTCACAAAGATGCATCTTTAATATACCCAGTTTAATGATAAATCAATTAACTTGGTAGCTTGTACACAGGTCCAGGATGTTTATTGTCTGTCTGAAGAAAGGCAGCAGAATATCAGGTGTTTCCTTGGTCAGTTGGAAACAATTTTTTAGGTTTTTGTGCTGGGACAGAAATCAGATATTTGCAACAGGCTGTTCATCTAAGTCTGACATTCAGTTGTGGCCAAGTTTAGTTTTGACTAAAAATGGTTTGTATCTTGACCACTTTTTGGTGTCCTGTATTAAATAAAATCATTATTCATGCTGTTTTGATTGTGCTGTTTCTTTGTCAAGTAAACTGAGATACTTAGCTGTTGCTATTTCTTTTTTTTTACAGTGTTAACATGAAGAGTGCTACCTTCCCCTCCCCCTCCCCCCCCGCCCCACTTCTTGGAGGTGTTCATTCCTGATCTAAAGTGGCTTCATATTGATATGACATTATAGGGCAGCACTTTCTCTGTCACTGTTGGCCTCAGAACCTCAGCTGTTATTTACAGCTAGTGAGCATTACCTTTGCATTCACAAGCGTGATGCCTTGCAGGTGACATTTTCTTACCATCTCATTTTGTGTAATTGTTGAGAAAGATCATTTTTAGAGAAAGAAGTAGTGCAGGAAAATTGTTTACCTGGTCTATGTTAATTTTTTCATCTTGTACAAGTTGTTTTTTTTCATTTGATTTAAGTGATGTAACAGAAAACAAAATATTGGCAAGGAAGAACAGCTGAAATGAGTTGTACTGTGGAAATCAGAAAAACTATAAAAAAAAATAATTTTGCAGACCTCATATGGGCAAATCTGATGTAGGTTTAATAATGTTGAATTATAAATCAAAACAAAAACTCCAATGTTTTTCAAAGGCCTTTGTTCTTTTTTTTCCTTATGTCTAGGCCTTTCAATGATTCATTGGTTATCATCCCTAAACCCTATTTCTCTACTAGCTATCACTTTCTCATATCAAAACTGTGTTAAAATCAATGACATTAACTATGCTTTTTGAGGTTATAAAAAAATATTAATGAGAACAAAAATATTTCCATGCAAAGGAATGTCAGACTGGTGATGCTTTACATCAGTATTATGTCCCTCACGTGCACCATATTATTGATTTAGAATCAATGTGTCGTTTGAGTAAATATAGTGCAGTGATGGAGTGAAATCACTTTTGTTTCCTGATGATGGTTACAGTCCATGCTTTGCTTTGCTTACTAGGTCTAAAGTTATTTCCAGTTTCCTCTTAACATTTCAGCTTAGAGACTGTGCCATGCCAAATACAAAAGGCATCTCCTCATCTGTATGCTGTTTCTGCGCAGAATGTCTAGAAATACCTATTTTGCTTTTTTGGCTCTGAATTTAGAATATCTATACTCACATAATGCTTTGATACCCCTCTTTTCATTATTTTTTCTTTACACGAAATAAAAAATGACAGAAAAATCTGAGAATGAAGTTTATAGAGAGAGGTAATTCTGTTGTCAAGTGAATCTGTGAGAAACTGTATCTCTGTAAATATAGACTTTTTACTAGTGGATTCCTCATGGAAGTACCCCATTCTCTTCTATTTAAAGCTGTAAGCCTAAACATATAATATAAAGCAATATTTATGGTAATTTCTGGATTGTTTGCATGGGTTGATTACAAACTATTGTTACAAACAAATCTTATGGCCATTATGTCTCACAGCTTATTGGAATCCTATTTCTTACTGTAGTTGGTTTTGTTATTAAAACCTTCTAATACATGCAAACCAGTCTTTACTCGCATACTGCCATGATCGGTTTGTTTATTTTAAAAATGAAGAGGTTCAGACAACCAGAATTTGATTTTGCTTCATCTGCCAGTAAGCACAGTCTTTTGAAAAACTTGCTTAAAAAACAGAAGAAAAATCTTCCCTTTAATTGATTTCATGTTCTGTTTTTCATTTGAGTAAGTGGGCAGTTTTGGCTGATGGAATCCTTTAGTCAACAGCATTTTGTTAAACCTTTTTATACATGTTTTTTCAAGTTTGAACTATGTTGTGAATTTTATTAATTAAAAGAATGTTTCCCAACTTAGTAGGCAGGCTAGACCAGACCCAGGAGGTGGGGTAGGGCACACACCAAAAGAGGAGCACTTTGAGGGCAGGGAAGACTGCTTACCTTTCCCACCCTCCTGCAAATATGTTCCCACAGTTATGAACATAGTTCTCTTTGAAAATCGCCCATACAGCTTCCCCCGACACTTGCGGTGCCTCCTACTGTGTCAGGTTCAGTTTCCCCAAAGGTAAAGCTTCTGACTCAGGCAACAGCCCCAAAAAATTCTCTCCCATTTACTAAAGAAATATTCAAGAATTTTCAGGCAAAACACTTAAAAAGACTGTGACAACAAATTGACACAGGCTTAACCCCCATATGGTTACTCTGATTAAAAAGTGAAGAAGCTTTCGATCACTGTCTAGCTCACACTTTTAGTTGATTCACCTTAATATGACTATATGTTTTCATATACACAAGACCTTGGATCTCTCAGATCGCGTTTCAAGCCCTTCAGAGGAAATAAGGGCTTGTCTCCCTGAGGGAGCTATTGTGAAATACACTGGAGTAAGAATTTAAAATGCAGCAGTTTGCCTGCATAAACTCCTCGTGTGAATGCTCTGTTCTGCACACAGAATGCCTAGCAGCTTAGTTTAATCCACTTTACTAAGATTAGGATGATTAAAACCAGATAATACCAAATAAATAATGTTTCTTTCATTTATACATTTTTGCTTTTTGAAATAAAACTATTTAAATTTGAACAACTCTACATTATTAGCAGTGGCAATGTAAGCTTAAGGAGTTTCACCTGTTTCCCGTTTCATCTCTCTGGTGTTTTTATTTGGTCAGAAGCCAGATCAGTTCCTTATTCCAGTTCAGTGTGTAACCTTACAAAACTGTGCCAGCAGAGCAGAGAGATTAAGGGGTTAGATTGTTGGGAACGGAGTGAAATACTCTGAATTATGACTGATGACAGTATGCAGTTGAATGACACTCCATGTTACTTGAAGAAAACACAACATGCAGTGTTACTTTCACTTTGCAGGTGTGGATTTTTGTGGAGTGAGGCAGAGGCTAATTAAGGTTTAGTTCCCCCTTGTCCCATAAGTACTGACTCGTGGAGTGCTGTGTCCACAACACCCAATTCAGTTTAATCGTTGTGCAGCCTTCCCATTTCTGTTGGAACTACCTGCACTGCCCTCATAATCTTCCCATGAGTAAGAGCAGGTAGAAATGAAGAGAGAAGGTAAAAATATGCCAAAGAAATAAATTAACAGAAATACATTGACACATCCCTGCCCTGAAGAATGGGCAGCATTCACTCAATTAGTTTAGATGGATTTTTCAGCTACTAGATGGTAGGAGAAAATTCAGGTCCTGTTTTGTGTGGTGGATACTACAGAATGTTCTACATTTTTGTAGTAGATGTAATTGTCTCTGTGTTGGGGTGAGTTAATTAAATGTTACTGCAATATTTACTGGTGTCTGTTTGGTTTCTAAAAACACTTAATTCTATGTTCCTGTCAGTTGATTTCCTGCCAAAACTATCTTGTCTTCCCCATGTTTCTTTTTTGGTTTTAGGTTACCTTCAATAACCTGGTGTGGTTTTATCAACATGTTGCTATTCATTCCCATGCTATGGAGGAATAAACAGTTACAGGTCAGAAGAAAGCTCTTTATTGTCACTGGAAAGGTAGTTTTATATTTTAAAAAATCTATTTCAAAAAGTATTTCTTATAAAGTTCACTTAGTGCTACATGTTGCACAGTAACTCATGAGAGATCTCCAGGTATGTTTTTTCATCTGTCTTAAATAGCTGCAGAAACATTGTTATTTTATAGGCATTGTGATTTAAGTAGAATAGTTCTTATCATGCATGCGGTTGAACTCCCTCAACTCCAAGTTAGTCTAGTTGAGAAACGTCAGTACTGGACAGGGTTAGTTTTCCTCATAATTCTGTCTCTGGTTGGTGGTTCATATAACATTCAAACAGACTTTTCACTTACGTTCTACAACTCAGGATCAGGGTTGTCACCCTCACTATATAATCTTTCATGGTGACCTTACTCTTTGTTTTCCCTCATCTGTTCCCTTCAAATCTAGGGAAGCACACCTATTGTCATCCTAGCATTTTGAAATGCATTCTCTATATTGCTAGCTACCTCTTGTGTTAAACTTATTGTCAGGGCTTCAAAGTTGATGTTCTGCCCTTGGCTGTATTGTAGAAGCCACATTCCATTGACAGTCTTTCATAGCAGATGCCTTGATTGTTTGAGTAAGGGCTAAACTATGGACTGCCATTTGATATGCATGCCATTCAGCTTCAGACCTACAAAGTGTATGAGCAGAACCTCCCCAGATGAAAAGACTTCCTGCTAAAGGATAATGAGACAATGTGTGGGACTCTGGTCCTGGAACAGGTCATTCTGTGCTTGCTTTAAATTAATCAATTTGGGTATACCTTGTAGAATGTGTCAGCAAAGTCCAGGTTCGATTGCAATCCTCTTTGTGAATGCCCCAGATGCGTTTTTTCAATGTATGGGTTAAAGTTAATTTTTGGGTTAGCTATTCACTGCAGTGATGGCAGAATACAATCAGTGGATGCAAGGTGACATAATTTTGTTCCTTCTCCCTCTTGAGGTTAGCTGCTAGATGCTAGGGAGCTTACTCCAGAGACCTGATAGTGTAGGCTCTGTAGTCGTTAGAAGAACAAATATGACACATCAGTGTGATCATAGCTTTAGGAAATACAGCCCATCAGGAGAGGTGAAGGGATTCCCCTGACTGTATAGCCTAAATTCCAGAATAGGGAAAGGGAATAGAAAGAATAAGAAATGCCCTGCTCTTAGGAACAGTGAAATCACCTGTTCTCCATGTCTATGCAAGAAAGGGTAAGAGGTACTGACCTTCAGTTTTAACAGGAGACGTGCAAGTTATAAATTAAGAAAGCTCTACTAATAAGGTATTTTAAAATACTGTGGCAGTTGCCTGTTGAAATTCTGAGGTTGTGTATCACTGAGGAACTGAGAAGGCCTCTTTTGAGACCAAGGTGTAACTGATCCCACCTCAGAACAAAAGAATAGGTTCCGGAGTTTACAGAGTCTGTTATAGCCTGTGATTTTAACGTTCAAGGTGGTGGTATACATTTGAAAGTGGCATGCAGAATCATAATGTCCAGGCAGTGAAAGATAACTTTTCATTCACACCCCCAAATGAAACAAGCAAGGACAGGCCAGTATAGTCTCACCTCTGTGAGGAAGCAGTTGTTATGAAACTGGGTCAATGGATAGAAAGGGATCTGACTCTTCCAGGGACCTGCAGGATACTAGCTGGTAGTCTGGATTTGAATTTGTGAGGGTACATCAAGAGCGGGCTGCTTGGCAAGGGAAGACAAACTGGGAGTTAAGGGTGACAGGCAGTGAGGCAGGGACCTCACTGACAGGGTGCAGCCTGACAGGACCTGAACAAGAAGAAGAGAGCAGGTCTGATGCTGTCAGCTGGGCTGTGGCAGACCCTGGATACAAGGGATACTGTTACAAGGGAGATCTGAGGTCAAGCCAGGAAGTCCAGATGGCGAGTCAGAGGAAGGGCCATTGAGGTGCAAGGGGTGAGTAACTGCAAACCCGACCAGAGAGAACAGGATGTGTGAGCGGAGGCCCCAGATGAGGCTCCTCAGGGCTCTTTCTCACAACTCGGCTGTTTTCACAAAAGCGTGATTGAAGCTTGAACAACATCACCATATTAGAGCAGAGCCCAAATACAGGTGACTAAACTCTTAGATGTGTGGGGTGGAAGACCTTGCAGAGGAAGATTACAGAGAAAGATGGCTGCAGGCTGGTCAGGGCAACCAGAGGCTGCAGGTATACTCAGGGCCCTGGCAGAGTTCACAAAGGAAGGATATAAGAGAAAGATTCAATCTGATGTCCTGTGTATCACATTTTGAATCTAAGATTAAACAGAGACAGAAATCTTCATGTTGCACTAGAAGAATAATCAGTCCTCAGCTTCTGATCTAGACTTGGGAACTTATCCTTTTTCAATGGCCCCTGCTGATCAGAAGTATCCTGCACACAGTAGAAGTGAAAGAGACACTGATGATCCTGTTTCCTTACTGTAAGCAAGGTGAGTTTTTAGTTTTTCCTTTGTCTTTTAATAAGGAGTCTCGAATTCTGTCCCTTTACTAAGTATGTTATTCTGGAGCTCAGAACTCCTTTCCAGGAAGCTGCCTATATTCTGCCCACTCGAGTGGATGTGGGTTGTTATTACATTCTTGTCCTACTTGAGAAAATGTCTCAATGAATAGCTGAAATGGAACTCACATGCACCTACTTGGTTAAATGAACTAGGTAAATTCTTTTTGTTGGATTAATTTTTTTTTATTAATTTCCAAGACCTAAAGGTATCTAACCTGTCACTGAGTTTGAATCACTTGATTACTCTTATCATGCACCCTCCAAAAAAGAGTATTGCTCTTGCTCTTGAATTTGAATGTAGTCCTCTTGATTCTCAAGATTTGATCCTTTGATTTGGTCCAGGCTGCTATTGCACATTTCTAAAAAGGTAGCGTTCTGCATAGCTGTTATCTTTGTTAGGTAGATGGGAGAGACTCATGGCTGCTTCTCCTTGTATGAGAGAGAAAGGCCGTTCCTTCACATCTGTCTGATGTTTACTCCTGAAAGTAGTTCTTTTGCTCCATTAACACCAATACATTAACCTACTAGGAATTTCCCCCTTATTCATCACATATCAGTAGCCAGAGCTTTCTACTTCTGATGTCAAAACTTGTACTGTATCCACAGTACCAGACTATTCCTGAGCTCAAGAGAACTGAGGACATAGCTATTTATATGCAAAGATTATTTGGTGGATAGCTGATTGCTTGCGGTTAACCACTACATGAATATATATGTAAAGATAGAAAATGTGAAGATAAATAAAAAAGGTCAGTAAGTGGAATTCTCGGAGACGTACTGTTGACAGGTATTCACTATCCCGTCTTGTTCTCCTGGTTCTCCAGAGACCATGAAGATTGCTGGGGTTCTGAGATGGGCCAACATTATAAATAGTACTGA
Source organism: Merops nubicus (assembly GCF_000691845.1). NCBI lineage: Eukaryota > Metazoa > Chordata > Aves > Coraciiformes > Meropidae > Merops > Merops nubicus. Next base: position 55,763 of record NW_008631623.1, read on the forward strand.
ATGTTATCTCTGTTCTACTGTATGAACATACATGTGGAGTGAGAAACTTTGACATAAGGGTGGAAAGTAACAGCAGCATGCTTTCTGCTGATTCAAACCTGCGATTTTTGTAAGAGAGACATGGCCCACGTGTCTTAAAGAACTCTGATTACTGACAGATAATCTGGCTTTGGCATGGATATTTGTGGGGTTAAACATCACATCATGTTCATGATATTATCACTCTGATTTTGTTTTTTCTTTTTTTCCTAGAAGAAGCTTTTTGGTGTGTTTCTAAAAATAGAACAGAAAGACATAAGTATGTAGTGGCCATTTCTGTTTCTACATAAGAAAGAGTACAGTAGTTATGCAGCTTTTTTTTCTGTTTAGCTGGGTTAGACTGCTTAGGCATGTTTAAAGGAAAGCATAAGCTCTGGGATCATTTAAGAACCCACAAGCAAGGAAGACTTGTAGCATGTCCTACTACTGGAGGAATGTTCCCCAATAATATTAAGGTTTTTGATCATGCAAAGAGACAAATTTCAGAAGATAGTAAGTGGATATGCTCTTACTTCTGTTAATATCTGCAAGACATTTTCATTTAAGGTGCTTTGTGATAATGTGCATGTGTGATTTCATTAATGTTTCTATTTTTCGTGCGAGTCAGTTGCACGGAAGCAGGGTTTACTCCTGGAAGGCAGGTGTTTTCATAAAGCATAGACGTTCTCTTGACTTTGCGTGTGTGATGAATTAAGGTAATGAAAGTGAGCAACTGAACACCCTTGGATCCGTGTTCTGGCAGAAAAGCTGCTCACTTGGCAGCTGTGGCATCCTGCTGCCTCTCTGCTCGTGGTGCCCATGGCACAGTGTGACATTCCACTGACACTGGGAAACCGCCTGTGAATGGGATAAACTTTGGATTATTGAAGAGAGAACCTCCACAAGAGCACAGCTTGGCTTACAAAATCTCCTCAGGTAATCCCAATCAACATTTAATTACTTTCAAATCAAAAGGATTTTTTTTTTTTTCTTTTCAGGTTTGCTTTTCCAGTAAGTATTTTATTCACGAGAACACTCCCTGCCTCAACAAAGTGTGTGTTAGTTGGCACGTTTTCCTGCATGCTAAAGAGGGAGGGAGAGGTGGTTGTTTTTACTAAATGCTTGGAATATATTTAGGAGTTGTGGATGTTTTGGCCCTGGAAAATAGGTGCATTCTAGGTAATTGACAGAAGAGATCAAATTTCAAACTGTTAGTGTTTTGAATAGACTTTTGTTCTGTTTAGGATGAAATTAACTTACTGATAAACCATCCTTTTTGTTAAACCTAAACTAAATTTTCTTCTGACGAGTATTGGTAAGTAAAAAGAATATTGAAACTCTCAACATTTGTTTATTCATTAAACTGTCTCGTATAGGTTATTAATTAATAAGTCTTCATAAGTTATTTGCATTGTCACTAAATAGTTTCTATTTAAATTCAGAACTACTATTTGTTTGCCAGAGCTGTCTGAAACATTTTGTCAGTGAAAAGCTGCTACAATCTCACACAAGGCGACGTGGTAATTCAGAGGTTTTTAAAATAAAACATACTTTTCTAAAGGTCACCTTGTACAGAACAGGTTTTATAAAGTACAGAGTTATAAGTATCATTATATCAGCTAAGAAATTAATATTTGAAACTGGAGCAACAGTGTTGCAAATGCTGGAAAGTAAGAATTTCATTGCCAGTTCCTCTGAAGCATGGAAATGCCCTTCTTCGTGTCCTCTGATCCAAAAGTTTAAGGGGGTTTTTGGTTTTGCAGTAGCTCCTGTGCAGATGCTTACTCTTCACTTGCATCTCTGTTGACTTGCTTTCATGACTAGGGGCATGGCTAAAGCCAAAGCTATGTTTTAGCTTGGGCTGCAACTCTGCTCACCTTGCAGTGCATAATCAGCCTCACTCAAATTGTGTAGTCCTTCACTGACCTAACCACAATCTCCCTGAGGTCCCCAAATTATTCCCACAAGTTATACTACAACAGCTATGACTTGCTGGGAAAGAATCCTCCAGCATCTAAGCACAAGAAGACATGTGATATTGCTGTTGGACACACAGGAAATGCAGAAGCCAAGAGGCGGGTGGGTCTTTGCTTTGGGAATGGGAATATTTGAACCATGTAGCCAGACCTGGATACGAGTCACTTAGGTTGTATAAACATGGAAGTAGCTTTGTGCAGACTTGCTCAGTCAGGATAGATCTACTTTCTAGTTGCATTTTTAAGGAAGTGTTTTTCACTGTCTGCAAGTCCATACATTGACTCTTAACAGCTATGCATTTCATTTGCTGCTTACTGTGAGCCACTGGGACTGACCATGTTTGTATTTAAATGGTTTTATAGTTGACATGTATCTAATTAAAATGGCCAATTTTTTATATTAGAAAATAGATATTTTTTGTTTTATTAATTAGATTAATTTTATTCCTTTGTCCCAAGGTGATTATGGATAGAAACTAGACATAAATGCAAATTAAAATCTTGGGGGGGGGGCTTTTGTTATTAGCTAATGAAGTAGTTTAAATATTTTTTTTTTAATAAAAGCATAACACATTAAGGTTGATTTAATATATTAAATAAAGCACATGGCTAACTGAACTGTTTGTTTCTGGTCACTCTGGCTGCACTTAAACCTTTGTGAGCTATACTGGCTGTCCTTGTCCCCTGATAATTCAGAGAGTGTTCTGCTTGCATAGCCAGGGAAAATCACAAGGTGGCTGGACCTGGGAACATGGATGATGTGAACCTGTGTCATGTCCCAGTAAGCCACAGCGAACCAGCTGCAACGTGAACTTGGCTGAGGGAGCTGGGAGGAGTTGCTGGGTCCAACTGTTTAGGCATAACCTAAACCCCTTCAGATACTAAAGCCAGTTACTTTCCCAGCTCATGATTCAGCATGAATCTTTAAAAATTCTGGCAGCACGCATGTCTGCATGTTAGTGCTGCCTGCCAGTGCAGACATGACATTTTGAGATTCTTACTCCGGCGTACTTCATAATAGCTTGCTGCTACAGATAAATATTGAAATTCTCCTTTAAAGAGTTTGCCTACCTATTAGAAATTATTCTGGAATAAACTGTAATGTGAATGCAAATGCTGTAGGTATTCTGAAATCTCTTCCTACATAGACATATTTACATGGCAACAACTAAGTAAATGGTGGGTACTCACGTTTCAAGAGACTGCTTGACTCCACTGATACAGTTTTGCAGGTTAATTTATTCCAGATTAGTCTTCCACACAAAGCTATTTATTTTAGGGAGGGGAAAATAACTAATAATTTTTCCTGGCTTAAGATAAACTATAAGTGCCTGTGTAGGGAGTGATTCCAGAATAGTTGTGGTGCATTACATTTACTTCTGCTTTTGAGAAAACATGAACACTTCAACTGCATGTTTTACTTTGGCCACCTGTAAAGCACTCGGCTGATTACAAAATAATGTGTTGTTTCAAAGTCCTAAATGTAACCAATTTTGTCAAAATCCAGAAGTCTTTATTGAGACTCTTCCTGCTCCATCCATCAGGTTGCTGATTTACATAAGCATGCGTTCAGTTTAGGAGGTTGCAGCCCTGCCTGCCAATCTGCCAGACCGTCTCCCCAGCTCCTGAGCTCTCAGAGCAAACCTGTGCCTCAGCCAGTGCCGTTCACGGCCTGGCAGCTTTGCAAGCACACAGCATTATTACGCCCTGAGCAAATATATCTGAATGTGATATGGGGAGGTGGAGGACAGACACATATTCTTTCTGCCACCTTTTTAAGAGTGGTAATTCCTTAAACATTACAAGTAGATTTGCCAGTGCTTGTCTGTCAGAAGGCCTCCAGACAACATCTGCCTTTTAGAAATCCTCCCAAAGTGCCAAGGGGAAGACAATAATCATCCTTTCTCTTAGAGCTTAAAGAGTGAAACATGATCCTCTACTGCTTTTTCCCTTACCAACTATTTTTTTTGAGAGTAACTTGAAGCATCATAAGATTGACTATTATTTCACTGCTCTAATGTACCTGCATTCCATTTCTATCTCTTTTAGTTTTCCTCAGGTATATTTTATTCCCAACTGTACAATATACTATCAAATTAAAAGACTTTTTTTTTTTTTTTTTTTTTTTTGTCATATGTCATAGGCAATATCTTTGTGCTGTTGTGAAACAGAACTGAAAATATCTTTCTCTTATCTTTTTGAGTTAATCATGTTGCCTATGCCCTTTGTGATATGGTATGTACAAGTGTCTCCTCACTGAAACCACACATCAGATTATGACAGTGGGATGAATGTCCTTTCCATTGTCACCTCTGTGACAGCAGGTAAGAAAATGTGAATGTTTTAGGTATGTGAGCAGAACTGTAGAACCAAGTTAATTCACATAGGAATTAGTAAAGAAAGGAAAGGTTTCAACCACAAAAATAATCAACAGTTCAATGAAGAAATCTAATAAAATTCATCTGCTGTTCATCTGTGTTTTGCCAATTACTAGGCCTAACATGAATGACATAACCAGCAGAAAGACAAACCAGTAAATGGATTGTATTGAATATAGAAAAGACATTCCATGAACAGTCACTGGGGGTACAAGTAAGTCAACTAGTTCACATGCAATTGACACTACCACCAATGATCCAAACAACGATATTACCTGACTGACAATAGGTGGAACAAACAAAGAACCAAGGCTTCCCATACATGGAATGGGAAACAGCCAGGTCAACAGGTTAAACACATAAGATAAAGGTGCCCACATGGCCAGCTCTCACCCTCCTAGCCCACGTTTACAAAGGTCCAAGCTGACCAGGGCCCAGCTGCAGGGAGAGTCAGGAGGTCTGCCCTGAACCAGGACGCTCTGTGGAGTGCACTCCACAGACAGACTCTCCTGACTCCCTGCAAGTGGTCCCAGCTTTTATCCCCAAGCAGACACCTGACCTTTGTCAACTCAGTGGGGGACCCCTGGGGCTCATTTCCCTTATGGCTCTCCCTGCAGGGCCGGCCGCACCCTGGGGGGAAGCTATAAGGCAAACTCACCACCTCTTCATGAAGGGCTGTGGGAATCACCCATATGTCAACCTTAATTTGAGGCTCAAACCCCAGCATTTCAGTCTGTCTTCAGCTGCTGAGACAGTGTAGTTCATGAACTTCAGGGGCAAGTAGGACTGATGTGTTAAAATGTGAATTTTCTTGGCAAAACTATGTGTACTGCAAAATGATCATCACAACACATTGAGATGTGTAGCAGTAGTGCCTTAAGCTGGATTTTGCCATTCTAAACTCCTCTGAGTGTTTTTTTTTTTCTGCAGCTATACCTTTTGCTGCTCTGTGGTCTCATTTTTCTCTGGTGGTTCCTTTTCTGCTTTCACTATATGATGCCACACAGCAGTGAATTTTTTTTTTTTTTTCCAAAAAGGTCCACTGTGATGAGATGGACCAAGTTGCGTATAGAAACTTTGGCAAATTATGTTTACCTTTGCCAGAGAAGATGAGAGGTTAGCCTTTCCATGATGAAAGTGGGATAAAATGAACAAATATTTAAGTACTTTTGTGCTCACACTCTGTGTGGACGGAGCACATAATCTGAATTTCTAGACCAGAGAAGATGAAGTGACTGATCGGTAATGGACAAGAATTTTCTCAGAACAGAAGGAGAGAGTGATGCCTTGCAACACAGTTGTGGAAGAATTACCTAGATTTGGGCATGGTGTGGATGTGTGGGAAGAAAGAGGGAATGGAAAATGAAATCCAGAGCACATCAAAGAGTTGTCTGTACTATCCTGCTTTCACAGGTGGAAAAAAATGAGGTAGAGAAGCGATTTACACATATTCCACTTTCACTTGTCATTGTCAGAGCCAGAAATTACTACCTCCCAGTCCTAAACATTAACCACAAGGCTATTCCTCTGTACTATTATATTTGTTATTTGTTTTACCTTGTTTTCAGTTTTAAGAACACGTATGATCTGCATAAACATGTTGAAACACAATGTTTCGGATGCCTACAGCTGTGATGTTGAAGGATGTGGTTTTACTTCACGAACTTCATGAACTTTGAGAGAACTTCACAAGAGAGCACATGTGGTGAGCATATTAGCAGAATAAAACATTTTTATAGAAATGAAATTAAAGCTTTAAATTTATGTGCATTTAGTTTTTTGTGAATTAATGAAATTTTTCATTTTTGCATCAAATCAAGTATTTCTTTGTACAAATTTCTACAACTCTTGCAAGTATTGTGAAAATACCTGACTCGTCCTAACCCATAGATTTTGTGCGCTTACCTTAAGTTCGTGTAGTTGCATACTGATAGTCTTGAACTTGGGCCATCTCCCACCCTCACCATAGCACTTTTTAAACAACAAAACCAAAACAAAACAAAATAAAATGCCAGTCCTAATGTCAACAGCAAAATATTTCAGGGATTAAAGTCTAATGTCACCTTTTCCTGATGCTAGTACTACATCCTTAGAACTAACATGTTACCTGTAAATAGAGAAAATATAAAATGTGTGAAGCTTACATCACTTTTAATCAGTTGAGCCTAGCCAAAACATTAAAATACAGTTTTGGCTGCTATAGTTTATGCACATTTGTTGCCTGTTTCTTCAGCTTTCTGAGTCATGATCATTGCTGTGTTGTAAAATGAATATATTTCAGTAGGAATGTGTCACACTGCTGTTGGAGCATGACAACAACTCTCTGCATGGCCACTGGGGTTCCTTGATCAGAGAAATTCTATAACCCACAAATTTTAAATGTTTCAGGAAGTTAAATTCAAAAATGTTTTCAGCTAGTTAGTGTGGGTTTGCCTTTTTCAACAAAGAATTAACTTCTGTCACATATACGTGCAAGTCTTCAATGACTGTAAGAGCCTTTCATTCCAAGAAGAATGACACCCTGAATATAAATGTCACATCTGTCAGAATTGCTTCTCCTGGAGTTATATATACATTGGCCCTACATCATTGGAAAGCTCATAAACTCAGCAATCATTCTCATTTCAGGTATGTTAACTGCTGATTTGTGTTCATATCATACAGAATTTTTTTAAACATTTTGGTTAAGAGATACAGATATTTAATTAAATGCTACCATAAGTTTTGTTCCATTTTAAACATTCCAAGCATGAAACAATTTACTACTTAGGTTTCACTATCATGATGGAAAATCTGGTGTAAAGCAAAGGGAAAAAAAAATATTTTTTTGCTTTTATAGCTTTTACCACTGTGAAAATCTTGTAACCTAGATTGTTGGAAGCAATGTTTTGACCCTGCAAGTTGCATCCACCAAAGAGTATACGTAAATATACCAATAGCTTCTGTAATATAATAAACACTTTCCATTCTGGGATAAGAAAATCCAACAAATGAAATTATGAAAATTATTATGAATAGGTATCTTTTATTTTCTGTTATGTGACTCATATTTGACAAATGGTTTTAAGCTGGACAGGGAAGGTTCAGATTGGATATTAGGAAGAATTTATTTACCGAAAGAGTGCTGAAACATTGAACAGGCTGCCCAGGGAGGTGGTGGAGACACCATCATGGTAGACATGGTACTTCAGGACATGGTTTAGTGGTCATGGTAGTGTTGGGTTGATGGTTGGACATGATAATCTTAGAGGTCATGATTCTATGATTATATAAAAACTACTTCTTGGAGCCCTTTTGCAGGTGTTCCTTTTCATACAGTGTCTTTTGTTTAAGTGCCACATAATAAATAGTAATCTAGTTCATCTTTTAATTGCTGACATTCTCAGGTTTTGGTGATTTAATTAGATGTCATTATCATTTTCTGCTGTAAATGCTATGTTTGTAACTTGTATTTTCCATTTTATCCCCTTAGATATGAAGAAGATGATGAAGGTTATACGAGTTTGAATTTAGCCATATATGATGCTGTCACAGATTTAGGTCAGGCTCTTAATAACAAGATGGTAACAAATAAGTCTTCACCAAATCAAAATAATTTTAGAAGAGGAAGAGGGAACTCGTGTGAAAGAGGCACTTCAACATCAGAAGTAATTTTCACACAGCTTCAGCCATGGTCATGAGCTACTGGAGAAAATGTTCTGGTAAAAACAGAGATTTCTATGACAGAACCTGTGTATTCTGAACTTCAGACTCCTATACAGCCCTTGGAAACCTGCTGTACTTCCACTAAAGATGATGAAGCAACACCAATGAATGTGAGGGAAAAACAAACAGAAATGGAACCAGACTTGGGAATTCAGATAGCTTTCTACAAAAACAGCCTTTTTGTGGAGTTTTATTGTGAAAAGTATACTCTTTAGAAAAGGGTGGGGTTTTTTTTTAAACAAAATATTTTTTAAACTCTTGATTTTTATCCTTGTCAAATCTTGTATATAACACTGTTTTCTCAGCTTCCTGTATAGTCCTATAGTATACATATGTGTGCATTTATTAAAGAAACAGCCCATGGAGAAAGCATAAACCAATGCATGAGACAAGCAGTTTGAAATGGTAGGTAAGACATCCCATTTTTCTTAGCCTACTATGTTATTTATTAAAAATAACAGCTTCTGAGATTAAAAAAATTACAATTTTGGCAGGCTTCTTAGCTTTACTCAGTGACTTTAAAATTATTTATTTCAAGATTTATTAGAGAGACTTTGTTATCATAATGGACTTCGAAGCGACAATGTATTGTTAAATGAATACATTTAAATAAAAAACAAGATAATGTCTAGATAAAATAGTTAATAATGTTCACAGAGATGACTTTAGGATTCATATACCATTTGGTATAACGGAAATTCTATAGTTATTTGTTGGGTGCTGCAGGTACAGTGATGAGAAAGCAAATGAATGACATTGGCAGCACAGCTAAATATACCTAACTATATTTTCATAACTGATTCCACATAGTCCAAAGTTACTCTGACCTCTTGGGAAAAGTGCTTGGCAGAAACATTTATATGATTCTTGTATACAGGGCATAGACAAAAGGACAGGTATGCATCACAGTACAAATTAGTGACAATGTTTGAGACACTTTTTAAAACAAGGGCCCTCCAACTAAAATATCTAAGACTCACATGGAGGAGAACATAGTAGTCAATCATCTGGAAGACCAAATTACTCTGTATTAGCTACTACTGGCCAGTGTCCTTTGAGGACTCTTAAAAGGCTTGGTGGGCCACTTTGAAAGCAACCTTCAGCACATGCACAGAGCTGTATCGTGTCACCTCCACTTACTGAATGTTCATTCATTTTGGTAGACAAACTCATACTGAGTGCCCAGGACCAGCAATCAACCTGCACACAGGTGAGTCCCCAACCAAGCAAAATGGAGTATCAGGCAGACTGGGAATAGTTTGAAGAAAAATAGGCTATCTGAAATTGAAGTGAGCTTGCCATGTAACCCCAAGGATGCTGGGACTCTTCTCTTCAGGAGGTTTTACACGGGGCATCTTTTGTAGAAAACTGTCTCCCCTGAACTCCCCTTCTGCTTCCAACATTAGCTCTCACAAAAGCATGGGGCCAGCTGAGAAGTGCTGGCCATTTTGTTATAGCTGCATTATGAATGGGAGCAGCCCTTAAGCCCTAAGTTAAGTGATGCCTCTGCCCGGGCATCTGCATGCAGGCAGCAGCGCTCACCACTGCGGCAGCCTAACAACCTAGGCCAGGTTGTCTGCAATATTTAGCAGTCTTGGCCAGAGAGAGAAAAGGAATTTAAGATCCCAGTCACAAATACAGGCACATTAGAAGTGACGGCTGTAAAAATCTCCTTCCGTAGCTCTCCACTTTATTACTGCCTTAGAAGTTCCTGCCTTGAAAGTTCCTGCTTTGCAGGCAGCTGAGATCTTTGCGCTCGGGTTTTAGCATTATTAAACATGCCGGGCTGTAATTTGTGGTAATTCAGCTGATGTTTCAAGAGCAGTTGAGCTATTAGTGCAGTGGAGGAAGGCCAGACAGATGTGGGTGGCAGCCTGATTTTAATCGGCCTTTGTGCATGAATCAGAGACCCAGCATTTTTAATACTTTACAATACTGGTAAAACTGACTCACGTTTCTCTGGGCAATGAACAGGCACCACTATAGCCTCTGGGGTTTCCCCTGCTAAGTATCAAAGGCCTGCAACTAACAGCAGAGGTGTTAATGCTTCCCAAAGAAAGAGTCCTTTATAATGGAAAGTATTAGTCAACCAGAATACAGAGGAGTCTTTTCCAGATCTTCTATCACAGCTTTACCAAAAGCCTCTAATCCAATATCCAACACTGTAACTCTTTTGGATAAATCCCCACACCTGCCTGATTGGGAGGTTGCTGCCTTCAGTGCAAGCTGCATGGCAGGTCCCAGGGTTAATTTACCCAGAAGCCGCTCGGGGCTCCACACGGCAGGTTTAAACGTGGCTTTAGAGATTTGGGCTTCAGCTGTGGGACTGCGCTTGCAGGGCAAGGGTATGACCTGTGAGTTCCAAATTACCACAACGTTGTGTGAGCCTATTAAACACATTTTGGAAGACAAAATCAACAGTGGGGGAAGACACAATGGGATGATAATTTATTATTGGAGACCTAGTTTTGAAAAGGCTATTTTAAAATAATTTCCTCTTTTATGCTGCTTAATGATGCTCTAGAGGTTTCTTCTACTATTGCTTGCGTACCTGTTCCACTTTATTATTATTATTATTCAGTGTTTGCATTCACACGAGGGCTTTGCAAAAGTGAAAAGTTTCATCCATTTTCTTGTCTGTCATCTAGTTCAGAATTTACATCCTTGTACTAGTTTGTATATAGAGACTTTGTTAACACCCATGTATTTACTAGGCACTAGTCATTAGCAACAATGGACTTCAATTTATTTTTTTTTCCAAATTTTATGTTAAGATATAAGTGTTATATTAGCACTCCAAGGTGCTGGTTTGCCTGTACAAAGAAAAATAAAATACTCAGGGGAATGAAAGCACTTTGGTGAAAAGAAGTCGGTCTTTTTTTCTTTTTTTTTTTTAAATACAATATTAGAGATTTTTCACGATAGCTATTTGTACTAAAATAACTGTGTGTAAATCTATTCTGTTTGGAAAACCAGGTTTTTGCTTCTGGTTCACTTTCAAAGTGCTTCTGAAGCAGCTTTCTCCCCAAACAAGGGGTGCCGAGCGCTTTCCCCTGGCAGTGCCTACCGAGGGTGCCCGCGGACTGAGTGCCCCGACTCACCGGCCACCTTGTCCCACGGCACCCCGGGCCCCCGCGGAGCACATGCCTCCCCCAGCGCCTCCTAGAAGAAAGAAGCTCTACGAGAAACAAGACGTTATTTGCTGGGATTTGTGGGACCCAGCTCGACAAAGAGCTTCCTCCCGTGCACAGCAGGTCTGAGGTGGACGTGAGTCAGTTGGGACTCGTTCTCAGGGAGCCAGATCCTCAGATAAGGTGAACTGGCGCAGGTCCACTCGAGTCTGCACTGCCTGCCTAATGGCTAACTGCGGCTCTGGCACGGGACCTCTGCGGCTGTCAGTGGGACCGGACTAGCCCTTGGCTTTGTGGAGGCAGCAGGAGATGGCTTGCCAGGCTGACAAAGAAACCCTTTGATAATGACCTCGGAGATGGTGCCCTGCAGCATAGCTAGCAGCAGGGAAAAAAGGTACCTAAAAAATGACGGTGTCTGCCAGGAAGCTGAGCAAGATTGAGCTTGGGGAACTCATGCAGAACAACTTTTTTGTTCTCGGGGGTTTGGGAAGGCAAATTTAAAACGAGGCATTCTTTTCCTTAATGCCACAGAAACAATTGTGTTGGTCATTCATTGCTAACATGAATGGGATTAACTTTTTTTTTTACTTTAATTTGTACTTTTTCACTTTGTACAGGCTCTCTATCATTATAAACAGAGCCAACAATGAGATATATGTAAAATCTGTGTTGTTTAATACGTTTCTATTATGTTCCTTGAAAGCAGGGCTTTTCTTAGCCTTACAGAGAAAGAATGTTAGCAAAAAATGGTCCAGTAGTTTCTAGGAAAGCAGTGGTGAAAGAGCACAGAATTTGCCTCTCGGAAAAAATTCTCCGTTCTCAAAGCTGGATCATCAAGCAGCACTTTGATTTTGCACAGGCTTTAAAGTTTAGTTTCTGGGAAAGGAGTGGTTGCCCTGATCTGGCTTGTATAATTCCATGAGGTAAGATGTGTTAAAAGCAATCTGCAAAGCCTACCTAGAGCCTCAAAACGGTAATTTTCTTACTAAATCACATTGAATACAGAATATGTTCTGTTACTGTCTCTACAGTGAGGAGCTTATATGATCTCCAGCAAATTATGATGTGCCTCGGCTTTTTGCCTCCACAGAAGAGTTCTCAGTTTTATAAGGAAGCCACAAATTTTTCATTAACTTGTGTTCTGATTTGTTCAGCTGTTACAGCCATGAGCACTGAAAACATGTTGATGAAGTCTGAAGCATGATTCCCAGCCTGCCTTTTAATCCACAGGTTACTTCTGTACATTCAGATCAATTCATAAAGAACTGATTCTTGAAGTGCTGAGCAGGCAGAGTTGCCATTAACTTAAGCTCTGAACTAGGAAAAATTCATACACATGCCTGAGCCTGGGCACCAGGAGCAGCCCAGCTGGAGTGTGTTGTTGAGTTCAGTAGGATTACCTACACGGTGCTTTTTTATTTTAATTCAGTGAACAAGTTGGTTTAGGAATTCCCACCCTCTTCCTACCACTCATTTCCACCTTCACACCACACTTCTGGGTTGTTTGCAAGGGTGTGCTTTCAATGAGATCAGCAAGGAACTCCAGAATCTGCTACAATGTGTAACTATGCCCCTTTCATCACCTTCCTCGGAGGAGGTAGTTTCCTTCCAGCCTGCTCACCTCCCTTTCTGTTGACATGAACGAGGAGCACCTGGTAAGTCAGGCCAGCTTTCCCATCCGTCTGAAAACTTACCAAGGAAGTTTTTCTAAGTGAGATTGAGCTGATACAGTTACTGTTCAGCCAGGCCAATGCAAACACAACCGTGTGAATACTAGCACTGACACAAAAAGCAGAAGGCAGAAGCCTCCTTCCAAGACAGTGTAGTTTTAGGTCAGCTTAAGCCAACTGCAGTACTGCACTGTTTGTGTATAAACACTTAAGCAGAGCTTAAATGTTTGCAGAATGGGTGAATAGATGGATTTTTGGTTTATCTGTTTGGAAAGCTGCAAATTAGCACGCCCTTGTATCAGCTTTAAAGCTATTACATAGTTGCAGTCTGCTACCTGTTGGCAGAATGTAGAATCAAAATATTTTAGCTCTTACAGGACGAAGGTGCCCTACAATCTGTGGAAGCTTCAGGTTGGATGACTTCACACATGCCAAGCAACTCTGTAGGAGGATTTCATTCTAAAAAAGAAAAAGCTAAAGCACTGGATTAAATCCTGTTCTCTGAAAAGGCTGAGAAATACCACAAGTCAATGAAACAGAGTAAGAAGAGATTTTCCTTGTGGAGCCCCTGCTAATGCATGGGAGAGAATGATTTATACAAGACTGATTACCTTGCCACAAGAAGATACATTAGGTTGAACTCACATGATTTGTTCTCAATAAACCCAGTACTGACCGTTGTTTGTCAGCCTGGCTAGCTATTAGCATATTTTATTTATTTATATTAGTCAGGGACCTGACTGCTCTGGAATTTCCCTGCCACCTTCTTTTTCTGCCTCTTGAAGACAAGCTCTTCTGGTCCCCTTTTCCAGTCTTTGGGCACCAACTAGAAGTTCAGAGCCTGGGTAGCCAGTTCTGTAAGCACCTAAAATGTGAATTTTATTTAGGCCTAGCCCTTTAGAAAGCACTTCAGTAATTAAAATTTTCTTAGATGAGCTCTTCCTATGTTCTGTCACGAGCTCTCTCGCTCCTTTGCTGCTAATGTTTGTTGAATTAATTCTCAAATCACAGTGCAGGCAGAAAGTTTACAACTAATTCTCAAATGACAGTTCAGGCAGAAAGTTTACAATCCACTGTTTTGCTTAAACCCAATTGCGAGCTAAGTGCAAGCTGTGTTTTGTCTAACTCAGTTTTACACCTTCCACCATCTTCCCAATGAAACAGGAGTTTGAATGGCAATGTATTATTAGCAATGTATTATTATATTATATAAAATATCTAGTGTGCTATTTGGAACAAAGTGGTGCATACCTCCAGAACACATAGTGTCCAGGGCCCAGGTTCTCCAAATTGCTTTAATTTAAGCAGAACTCCATGGCAGTCTCTCCAGGCTGATCCAGTCACAGCTGAAGTCCCAAATCAAAGCAAGGAGCAAGTTAGGATGATAGCCAGGAGAAGGAAGTCAGATAGAGGTGTATTGTTGGGTCACACAGGTAACCTAAGGGCTTGTTTCTACACACAGCTACTTCTTATTCCTGATTTATTTATACAATGAGATGTTTAGATGTTCGCATTCAGAGTAAGCCATTGTTTAGTTTAATCTGGAGTAAATTAAGCAGGAACAAGCCCCCGTGGAATAAAGCCCTGAGAACAGACTTGATGTCCCATGTCTTTCAAAAGTAATTAAATGTCTCTATAGATTATTTTTAAACGGAGCTTTGCAAAGACAAGACTGACTAATGCTATTATCCTAGCTTTTAAAACACATTGTCCTCCATCTATTGCCTAACCGGACAGATTAAATGATCATATACTAATTGCCTAGAACAATCAACTTCAGCCTGGTCTTCAGTGCAACAAACAGGAGCTTTATTAACCTTTAGACATGTGATAGGTGTGAAGGTCGTGACACAGATCAGAATAGCCTCTTTGCCATTGTGTTACATACCAAAAGCTACAGACTCCTTCCTTCCAACTGCAGCATCTCAGGAACAGAATAAGACTCTATCCGTTAGCAGGAGCCCTGCGGTACCTGCAATTAGATCCACAAAAGTTTTCAGGCACTGAAATCTGCCGCCAGGACCATCCAAGCTCCTACTCCCGGGGACAACTAACAACCAGAGACGTATCAGCTCCTGACACTAGTTTCCCAAAGCCTAAAAATTACCGCTTCGGAGCGTGCCTGCACAGATGCGAGCCTCTGCCACCCCGAGCAGCTTGGCGGGGGTCTCGCAGCCCCAAGCGACATGCAAGATGTGCAAGGTGCACACGATTTGTCCTCCTTTGCAGAGGGACGCAGACCCGCTGGGGTTCTGTGAGAGCGTGCCCTGCGAAGAAGAAAAGGCAGGCAGGCAGCTGCTGGCGCTTCCCTCCCCCTTATATTTAACAGCCTAATTGTGACAGCTCAACGTCTTGTGCAGCGCTCCCGTCCTGCCTCATAGCTTTTGCCCGAGGACCTCCGGAGCTGCGCCCCGCGGCCAGGACGGCCCCGGGCCGGAGCCTGCGGGGT
>NW_008631624.1:0-3306 GCF_000691845.1 Merops nubicus
GGACAAGGACGTGGGCAGCAACGGATTACAGAACTACAGCCTCGCGACGAACTCACATTTCTCCCTGGCTCTCAGAACAAGGAAAGATGGAGCAAAATACCCGGAGCTTAACCTAGACCAGCAGCTGGATCGGGAAGAGGAGCCGGAACTGAATTTAGTGCTGATTGTTAATGATGGGGGCTTGACCCCAAGATCGGGCATGGCTCAGATCCGGGTTGTGGTGCTGGATGCCAATGACAACACCCCGGTCTTCGATCGGGAGTTCTACGAGGTGCGCCTGGCCGAGAACAGCCCTCCAGGCCAGCTGATGGTCAGAGTCGTGGCCACAGATACTGACGCAAGGTCCAACGGGAAAGTGTGTTACACCTTCAGTCAGACCTCAGAGGGATTCCCGCAACTCTTTGAGCTGAACTCTGACACGGGGGAGATTCAGGTGGTGGGCAGCCTGGACTTTGAGGAAGCAAAAAAACACGAGATGATGGTGAAAGCCACGGATGGCGGGGGTCTGTCTGCGCACTGCAAAGTGGAGGTGGAGGTGTTGGACGAGAACGACAACGCGCCCGAGATCGCGCTGACGTCGCTCAGCGCCTCCATCCCCGAGGACGCCCCGCCCCGCAGCCTGGTGGCCCTGTTCAGCGTGCGGGACCGGGACTCGGGCGACAACGGCAGGACGGAGTGCGGCATCGACGGGGACTGGTCCCATATCAATACAGGTCAGGCGAATGTGACCCCTGTCCTGAGAGTTCCCTCTATGTGCGAAGGTCTCTCCAAAGGAGTGAGGGTGTGTGTATGACCTTTCCCAACAGCTGCAGCTGTTGCTGACAACCTCAAGTCTGTTACAATGCGAGAAGACATTGTAGCCTGTCATGAGGGGGAAACTAGGACCCCTTTGCTTTGTAAAATCCTTCTAAGGGAGGAGTCTTGGTGTGGCTGAATCCAGCCTTAGGCCTTTGACTTTGCAGAAGAGTTTGGACTCCAGGTTCTACCACAGAGTCAGTATATTTGAGCTCAAGGTGGGCTCTTCCCATGAGGGAACCCATCAGTTGTTTCCCTGTGCCTTTAAGGTCCCTCCATCTATTACTTGAGGCGTTCATGGATTTTACCAAACAAAGGTTTAGGGTCAGGTGTGCCCCCAGACCTGTAACAGACACTCTCTGTTAACCCCTCTTACCCCCAAAAGGGAAGAGAAAAGGAATAAGGAAGAGACACTTACCAATTAGAAAGGACAAGTAAAACATCTTTAATGATGATACTACTACTATGACTACTATTGGTAGTGATAACAATAAAATGGAATATATAGAAATATATACAAAACCAGTATTGAGCCCAACTCCCCCTGATGAGCAATATGCCACCATCACCCCCAGTTCTGTGGAGCAGGTCCTGGTGAGAAGTCCCACACTGGACTCAATGGCAGATGGCAACTGGTTACAGGAGCTGGATTCTGGAACTCAGTTCAGGAACACATGGCTTGGGATCAAAGGCAGAATGGATGAAGTCCCTCTAGGATGCTGGCCATTGAAAGAGCAGCAAAAGGGAGGAAGAAGGAGGAAAGGCTTGAACCTCATGATCCCTCAGCTTTTATACTGGATATGATGGATATGGGATGGAATACCCCATTGGTGAATTTTAGGGTCACTTATTTTGTCCTGTCCTCCCTGCAGGTACAGCTTGAAGTCTCTGCCCCCCTCCGTGTGGTCCACAAGCTTTAGCAGTGACCTTGGTCTGCATACCAATCCTTGGTAGTAACTCTAAACACGGAGTGTTACCACTGTTAGAAGCAGACATTGTCTGTGAAAATATGCTGATAACTTCTGAAAGTTCAGTTAATTAGAAGAGCTTTAGCTGAAAAGTAAAATCACTGAACAGAATTAGTTCTATTCTACCCCAATCCAGCACAAAAATGCATGGACCTTTTGTCCGATCAGCTTGTTTTGCAGCTGCTCTTCCTCTACGATGATTAGAGTATCATCTTCTTTTCAATCTGTAGAAGATAAGGCTCTGCTTAGTCCTTCTTGTGGTCTTCCAGTAACTGAAAGCTTCCTAAAAGAGAGCTGGGGAAGGACTTTTTATGATAGGGGTAGGATGGGTGTTAATGGCTTCAAACTGGAAGAGGGTCATTTAGGCTAGAAGTTAAAAAGAAGTGAGGGCAAACTGTGAGTTTCTTCACAGTGAGGGCAATGGTTCACTAGCGCAGGCTGCCCAGGGAAGCTGTGGATGATCCATACCTGGAGGTGTTCACAACCAGGTTAGATGGGGCTTGGAGCAACCTGGTCTAGTGGGAGGTTGTCCAGGGTTTGGCCAGGATTGGGTAGATGTTCCCAAGTGGCTGCAGCTAGGAGAGGCTACAGCTGGGTGTAGTCACAGTGCAAAAAAACACCTGAACCAGCCCATGGGGTATTTGAGACATGTCCTTCTCTCCACCTGTACAGGCCTGTGTCTTAGCTATTATGGGCAGACAGTCCCCTGCCTAAGAGTATAGAAGGTACTCTCCACAAGGTACCCTGTGGTTTTACCTATGTGACCACAGAGAGGAAATGAGGAAGTGGAATGGAAAACCCACTTCAATCCTAGCTGCACAATTCTGTGAATTAGAAGGGAAAGCCATTGTGAGAGGGGATACTTCAAACAAAAACGCTGCTCCAATTTCCAGTGGGAAATTTCTGACGCAGAATAAATGGGTTGATCTTCTGATCCTCTTGAAGGCACTTCTAAGTAATTTTCAGAATTGAGTGACTCTGATCAGTATTACAGGAGCTCTGCTTCCAGCCAGGTGGAAGAAAGTGACAATGGGGTATAGTGGATTGTGTGGATCCGATGGCCTGGCACTTCTGCCCATAGGAATATAAGGCAAATTGATCAGTTTCTGGAGACAGCATATCCCCCATTTGGGAAAGATTCTGGCCCCATTATATAGAGTAACCTGCAAAAAGTATGAATTTGAATGGGGAAATGAACAGCAGGCTGCCTTTGAATAAGCAAAAGATGCTATTCAAAGAGCTTTAGACTTATGGCCCATCCAGGACGGTGCAGTAGAACTAAATGTATCTGTCAATGGGTCATATGCTAATTGGAGCCTCTGGCAGAAACAAGGAAAAAGAAAAGTCCCCTTAGGATTTTGGGGAAGGAAGTTGCCAGAGGCAAGGCATAGTTACATGCCCTTTGAAAAACAACTGTTAGCCTGCTATTAGGCCTTGTTGGAAACGGAACAACTCACAATAGGCCATGAAGTACCTCTGTGCCTCGAAATCTCTATTATGCAATGGGTTAAGAGCCCCCCAAAGACCCACTGAATAGGGCATG
>NW_008631625.1:0-25857 GCF_000691845.1 Merops nubicus
ACACTGTTGGCTCATGTTGAGCTTCCCTTTGTCCTGTCCCTCTGACATTATCCATAAGACTACCCAACCTAAAACTTGAAAGAAAAGACATCCTCTGTGTGTTTGACTCGAGGTAGTCTTTGTTACGTCTGACTGTGTAATTCCTCTTTGGTCACCTCCCTTTCACTTGTGACAACATGTGGGAAACAGTAAGTTCAAGCGATGCTACCGTGGCCAGGATTCCACAGGCTTTGTGTGTAGGAGGGCGGAACGAGATCAGCATTAGTGACTGGTTGTAGAACATATACACAGATGCATACATGTAAGTATGGGTATACCTCTCAAGGAAATCCTTGAGATTTTCCCTCACTCTCTCTGAAATGTTGTAACCATCATGGGTTAGGGCTGGGCTGTCCACTAGGCAAATGACAGATGTGCTTTTAGCCTCCCTCTCTTCCCGAAGGGGAGCAGAAAGGGAATAAGGGAGAGAGACTTTCAGACTGGAAAATAAAAATAAAATAACTTTAATGAAAATACTAACAATAAAATGAAATAGATACAAATATAGCAAACCCAATACTGAACCCAACCTCCTTGACTGTAATTTTCACCATCACCACTGATGCTGTGGGTCAGCACTGGGGGAGTCCCAGACCAAACTCAGCAGCAAATGGGAACAGGATTCAGAAGCTCAGTTCTGGAACTGGATCAAGGAACACAAGGATCAGGAAGGAAGCCAGAATGGACAGAGTCCTCCACAGATATGAGTCATTGAAGAAGAGAGCTTGATCCTTGTGATCCCTCAGCTTTATACTGAATATGACATATATGGGATGGAATACCTTGTTAGCCAGTTTATGTTCACCAGTCCACTCCTCCTCACAGGTGTGTGCTTTTATTTCCCGCAACCCCAACACGGCACAAAAGATTTAAGCATGACTTTGGTCTTCACTGGAACAAGTATAAGCAAGAGCCTTTCTGCATACCAGTCCTTGATAGTGGTTATAAACATAGTGTTATCATGGCTAGAAGCAAACATTGTCTGCAAAAATCTGCTGTTAACTTCAGAAAGTGCAGTTACTTAGAAGAGACTTAGCTGAAAAGCAAAATCACTGCACAAAATTCTTTCTGTTGTAACTTAAACCAGGACAATAGCTCACGTTTTCTGTGATCTATATGTGAAGAGAAAAGTGTTAACGTTAATTCTGTTTGAACATCAAAGCTTTTTCTCATAGGAAACGTCCCACTCCTTCTAGCTTTCCTTCTGTTCACTGTCTGAAGCTGGGCAGGGACTTTCATACTAAGATGTGACAGGATCAGGCCCTTTATTGTAATTGCATGCTGGTGATTGGCATCTCACCCCCTCCCCTGAGGAAGGCTTGTGTGCACCTTCTTCAGAAGCTCTTACTGAGGATGTGAAGGGGGGGTCGAGCCTGCACTCTTTTGCCCCAGCACAGATTGAGCCAGAGCACCTGGTTAAGAGGTGGGATTGTAACAGAAGGAGCCAGCAATCTCTGGGCAGGTTTGAAAGACTGTCTGACTGATTGATTCACTGAGCTTTCTGGCTGTCCTTCCATCCATGCTGGCTGCCTTTTTATGTCCATATTTTGGCTAAGAAGAAATTCACAATACATTGTCTAAGAGGCTCAGCCCTTCTTCCTTTCCAGAGGCTGGTGCAGCATATTTCCTTCCCTGGAAATGCTGCCTTCCCCGGGTAGCATAAGTGTATGTGCTCTCAAAGCTTTGTCCAGACAAGTTAGCCGTGTTGCTGCAGCATTATTTTTGTAACCAACACCTCGAATACTCACATCTCCAAAACCAGAGTCATAAAAGAAACACTAGGTGGGTGACCAGTGTTGACTTTCTCAGTCTTGCTTGTCTTTCCTAAAATGGCCTCTGATGTGATTTTTTTTTTTTTTTCAAAAAAAAATACAAGGTTGTAATTAAGAGAGAAAAATGAGCTGTTAACAAACAGAAACAAACTATTTGTTCTAACAGCTCAGATGCACCTGGGGCAGAGATTGCCATGTGTGATGCATCCATATTAAACAGCATATGGGCAAGCTTCTCTTTTCATGGTTGCCTTTATCATTAAAAAAGAATATTGTTCTTGCACATCTCGCTTAAGCAAGCAGAGTCTGGATGCCTCGGTTGCCCACTACATCCTCAATTATATTCAATGCTAAAAAGGAAAGGTATTTAGATTTATTCTGCAAACAGGATATGCTGAGCACTTTTTCTGCTCTTTCACTGGACCTGCTAATATAAATTAGAAATGCCAGTGGCAAATCCACTGAAGTGACTGCTGTATAAAGGATACTAGCCACTGAAGTTTAGAGGTTAATAGGAAGAACTGCATTAGATTCTCTTGAGTTTCACAGAGGTAACGTAGTTTATGAAGTTGTTACTAAGCTCCTTTCTTCCTCTCCTGGAGTGTCCCAGATTCACAGAGAAAATCCAAGAACATGTGTCTACATGAAGGTGCTTCAAGTCATGGCTATATTATGAAATTACAGTTGTAACTCTGGACAGTTGGATGTCCTGCTGTATGCTTGGTATGGTAGACCAACCAGGCCTTTCAGGCACACAAGTCAACACTATTCCGTTGACTTCAGGACCTTATCAGGTCACATGGTAACCCATTTCAGCAGCAACCTGTGCTTTGACTCACATTCTGTTTAGGTCTCATCGTGGATTACCACCATCTGAGGACTTAGGAAAGCAAATATTAAAGGCAAACAGCAGTTGCATTACAGAAGCCTCTCACAATAGGGTAAGGCTAAACTCGGTGGTCTGTCAGAGACATAGTTCCCTTGGTCATTTTATGCGCTCATTGCCCTAACCTAACCTTCAAAAGTACAGCCAACTCTCAATCATAATGCAACATTTCCTTGTATAAGGATTCCTTTGGCAGACTTCAAGACAGTATAACCTTGGAGATCAAATGTATTGTATTTAGAATTCAGATTTCTTGCAGCACAGAACAGATGTAAATTTGCCAGAATTGATTAACAGAATTGGTTCAGTGCAAATGAATAGAATAGCTGAAGGAAATAAGAATGACTGGAAAAGGAAGAGAGAGTAAAGTTCCTCTAGTTTTACATTAGGTGGGCTGGAAACCGTAGTGGTTCAGGAGTTGTTTCACAGACAAGGCTGCAACTATAAAATTGGCAACTTCCATGGTAGAGGCAAGGCAAAAAACCTAAAAATAGGAACAAATTTAGTTATTAAATTTTAATATATTCCTGTGGGTCTGTTAGAGATCTTGGAAGTGCATTGTATTGTCCAGGAATCCCAGTTCCGTCACCATTGATTTTACCATAATGTTATTACACATTTTCCTAAGAAAAACATTCCACCTCCATATCTAGAGGAGAAAAAGATCAAAGTTCAATAACTGAGTAACCTGTGCTCAAAAGCCTCATCACAGCACTGTTAGTACACTAGAAACACTAACATATAAGGTAGAGTTGACTGTAGAAAGGGAGCAGGATTCCTTCAGCAAAATCTGACCTTTCATTTAAGTCATGGGAGTTCTGTAGGTTTAACAAGATTAATTTTCTCTGATCTGTAATCCTAATGCACACACGCATCATTGCCCTTAACTTAAATTACCCTTAAAAAATTAAAGATCTTCCTTGTTCTGAATTTGGAAGACTGTAAGCTCTTTCAAGAAATGAGACATGGAGTTTACCTGGAACCCCAAGTTTATTTCAGAAGAATGAATGTTTATAAATAGTTTTCAGTTCCCTGAGAGACTGGCTTCAGTACAGGGATTGTTTCTGCCTGCGTTAATTTGGTGAAAGCCATATCTCCAACTCATGCTAATGGCATCTCAGCTCAGGCAGCTTCAGTGATTCCTGGGAGATACCTTCTAAATAGCATCTGATAGAACAGATGCTATTAAATATGAGTAAGAGTATTGGATACTGGGTCTGTATCAAGGTAAGAATCTTGATTGAAAGTCCTCAAAAATGGATTATGCTTTCACAGTCCTTTTCTGTGTTATCACTGAATGTTTTCTACTGGCCACCGTGCTGCACACCTCTGTTGTTCTCCATGTTTCTTGTACTGCCCTACCCTGCAGATTTACTATTCTCTGTCTTTGCTTCCTTGTCTCAACCCCTTTTCCTTTCCAAGGAAATAACGGGATGTTGAAGAGATTCTGTTTATCTAGTCTCAACACATTTAAGGAGAGATGAATCATGCTGGAATATAAAAAATTTACTATAAGTCTTTATTTGAGGTATCCTGTTCTCTACTGTGGCTACCAGAAATAAATTTTATTGAGGTAGAAGCAAATAAAACACCTATATCCTGAAACAACATTCAGAGAAATACAATTGATTTCCACAAGCAAGTCTGATCCTCCAACATTGAAAGGTCATGGTCAAAGAAGTTTAAAATCTTTCTCATCTGTACTTAAAGGAAAGCTGTTAATGGGATGGATGACTTACTCATTGGAGAGCCAAATGGAACAGCAAGTGCCCCTTTGAGACAGCGCATTTCAAAGGGGCTTCATTGAAAGCTTAGAATTCATCTGCTTATCCCATAGGTCAGAAGAGGTTATGAATATATTAAGACCAGTTGAATGACTGTACTGGGTCAGAACACCTATCCCTCTAATCTAAGTACCCTGCTACCAAAAGCATCTATGAAAAGACATCTAAGGAAGAATGAAAAATGGCAAACACTTGTGACACTTCCTCATTTCCTCCTAAATCTCTCTGAGACCCCAACTCTTTCCAGTTCTGGGATTTCCTGGCTTGGATCTGTTTTTTTGGTGTATGTGTAATCCTCACTGTATTTATTTTCCATGCATATGTGCAATTTCACTTTGAACCCATGTCAATGTTTAGCACCCTGCAATAATTTAGCAACAAGTTCCACAGTCTACTGTTTACTGTGTGAATAATCAAAATATTTTGTTTGTGTTGGGCCTGGCTCATGTTATCTTTATTTGATGCTCTTCACTTCTTGTACTAAAAGATACTGAACATCAATTTTTATCCATCCATGACACACTTTGTAAATGTATACCACATCATCCCTGGTTATCCCTTTTCCAGACTGCAGTGCTTAGCCTGTTCATTTATCCTTGATATGACAAGCATTTCATGCCCTTGATCATCTATCCTTGTTGCCTTTCTGTCAGCCTTCTCAAAGTCTAAAGTATCTTCAGAAACGAGGGGACCAGAAATGCATGGTGTATTCAGATAGTGGAAGAGACGTGGATTTATAGTCACAAAATAGTGTTACATTTTGTTCTGTATTCATCTGCTAATAATGCCAGACATTTAAGTAGCTCTGTTGACTGCTACTGGGTATTGAACTATTGCATCAATGCAACCAACTGCAAGAGGCCCAGCACCTCCTGAGTCATGAAGACCAGTTTAAATCCTATCATTTTGTGTGTGGTGCTAGGGCTATTTTCTCCCATACCCATCACTTTACATTTAGCTGTACCAAACATCACCTGTCATTTTATCACACATTTTATTCTCTTTCTCAGACTTGCTCTAAGACTTCATATAGTCAGCCTGCATTCTTACTATGCTAATAAATGTGGTGTCACCAACAAGCTTTCTTATTCCACTATTCCACCATTTCCAGGTTTTCTTATGAATATGTTGAACTAGTAGAGGTCCCAACACAGACCCCTTGATTCCTCCCTCCATTGAAAGAACTGAGCATTTCCTATCTTACAATCATGCAAGACCTTCCCTCTAAGAGATGCCTATGGTGACGGCCTTTGTCAAAACCTGGAATTACAAATAGACTGTATTGGCCAGATAACCCTGCCCCACAAGCTTGTTGACACCTACACACACACAAAAAGGCAGGATTGTGTCCTTTTATATGAAGCTTCACTGGCTTTATCAGTACAAATTGTTTCTGGTACAATGCTTGTGCAGTTGCCTATAGTTTCTATCAGTTTGTCCAGCATAGACATCAGTGTGATGTTCCCGTAATTCTCCACTGGGACCTCCACATGACATATGTTATCCTCTAGTCCTAAGTAAGTACCCAGATTGTTTTAAATTAAGGGCTCCAAAATCTCTCAACAATTCAGCTATTTCATCCTTGATTTGCTTCAAAACTCTTGAGTGATTACCATCTGGTCTTGGCAATGTGTTACTGTTCTTTATATCGTTTGTTCCCGAACTCCTTCTGTAGTCACTTCAATAATTTTTTATGACCCAAACTAATCCAAGAATCTCTCTTTACTCTTGAGTAGGCCAGGCCATAGAACAGGTAAGTGACTAATGCTGAAAATCTGAAAGCACAGGTCTTGCTGATGATATTTGGTTTGGTTTGGGTAGGGCTACAGTTTGGTTATCTTCCCTCTGTTAGGCAGTGATTAAATGTGTAAAGGTGCTGTGTAAAGGAAAGTAACAGTGTAATACAGAGAGGGTCATCTGCCACCACTAGTTGTCAGGGGTGTCTGTTTTAAACACTGGCTGCATTGTTGAAGAGACAAAGTGCCATGAAGTCTGGGCTACCAGCACAGAGGTAGCCCACTCAGTTACCCCCACCAGCACTGGGTGTCTTGCTACAAACCCTTTAGTTATTCCTTGGAAGTAGACACACCAGTGAGCATTGCAGGAGAGGGGTTCTGAAGCAGGAGCAGGAGGTGGTGGGGCTGAAGGGTTGCCACTCAGGCAAAATCCTTCCTTGTTACAGCCTAACTGCAGCCTCCAGAGAGCTCACAATGACACGCAGAGTGCACAGGAATAGGGCTGCCCAGAACAGCAGGGTGTTATATACAGGTCTTCAAAAAATCAATTGCAAATAACTTTCATTAACTTGGAAACCAACAATTACTTAAGGCAGGGATGACATGAGCTTTCCTGATGCTGGTCTCAGTTTAAGCTGAATCTCTGTGTTGGAGCAGAGGGCATTGCATTTGACCTGTGCAGGAGGGTGGGTTTGTGTGCCAGCACTGGTTTGCTTGTGTCTGCACAAGGTGCTTCCATGGCTCCTTTTGCCTCAGACCCAGGGGGAATGAGGTGAGGCTGCAGAGTGTGGGTCACTGAGGAGCAGTGAGGGTTGCCTGTACTTCCCTGGAGGGTGGCATGGCATGAGGGAAAGTCCACAAAGCACCTCCACTAGCCAGCTGATTTCTCCCTGGGTCAGCAGAGCCAATCCTCGTGACTTCCAGGCCTCCCAAAGAGTTTTCCTCATCTTTGCTTTCTAATAATAGAGAACACTTGGATCAGTTCATACTGTTCCTTCAAGCTTCGCTTCACTGTCTCTACAGTGAAAAGATTATAGATCTTTTCCTGTCAAGCTTTCAGCTTCATGCTGTGTCCAGCTCTGTAAGTTGCATAGATGAAAGGCACTAAAAGCATCAAAACAAATCCCTAGAATATATATGCAGACATTTCTTAGGCATTTGCATGAGACTAATTCTATAATTTATCAAGTTGATCCCTGAGAGAGCATCTTCTCTCTCTGACCTAGAGCAGAGGACTGTGAGCTACAATTTTTTTGGTCAAGCAATAATAGTGGCTACTGGTAGATGACCTGCTTAAGAGAATTTTCATCATCAAACTAAAACATAACAGTTAAGGTTTAATAGCAGATGTTTTTTTTCACATCACACTGAACTGATCTCATGATGATCTCTGAGTTACTTCAACCCACAGCTAGTTTCATGGCTTAACAAGAGCTGATTATGCTCTGGACTCTAGTAAAGCACGTTTGCACTGTGGCAGCTCCATATAATTTGAAATAAAAAGTTGTTTTGAATATAACATTATCTCAGAAAAACAAAACCTCTCCTGCTGTAAACAGTAGTGAAAGGAATGGTGAAAACCAGCAAGAAATTGCAGGAAGATTTCTGCTGGACTTAAAGGTTAGAAGGCAGACGGAGATCAGATTTTAGAGAAGTAGGAAAATTACAATGAGACGTGGCTGTAGTAAGTTTTTAGTAAGTAGTAGATTTGTCAGATCTGTCTTCCTGCCTTCAGCCACCTGAAAGGTAGATACACAGTTGAAAATGATCTGGCACTCTGGCCTGTGGGAAAAACGCATCTTCAAACCCCACCTCAAGACAGAATGAACTGCTCTGTTAGAGGTGTTTATTTTTCAGATGGACTGTGGAGGAAGGCTAGGCCTCTAGCCTGGGTGACTAAAGGTAGGATAGATGAACACCAGACCTAGTCTAGTCCTGAGCAGGGCTTTTAGGATTCAGTTTTCAAAGAAGCAGCCACACGATTCTGTATGTGGCAGTGTGTACGTGACGTGCCACTGACCTAAAGGTACATTTTTCCTCTTGCAGTTAATGCGAGTCCTTAAGTTATCCTCTGTGAGGATTTTGCAAAGCTCTGTTGTTGCCTTTGGATCTTTCTCTGGTTCCAGCTTTGATGTCTTGGGTTTGCTGGGAGGACACTGGCCAAAAAGTCTGCAACAGTACCTGCAGATACTTGAGTTCCACCTGGTGAGCTGGATGCTTTTGTGGCTCTGAAGATTGTCTCTTTTGCTTTAATTTTAGATTCCCACTTGTCTCCATTATATAAAACAATGATATCCGAGTTGTAGATGTGTTGCAAGAATTAGTGACTTAATACTTGAAAAATGCTATAGAGAACATAGAAATGCTTTAGAAAAGTGTTCAGTTGTTTTCTATATTGCATTAATTTTTAAAGGTCACATTAATTAAAACTAATTTAAGGAATCTTGTAGTATAATTTTCAGTACCTTAATAGATCTCCCTTGATGTGGATTTAAAAGATTTCTTTATTGTGGTGTTTTCTTTATCTGAAGCTCTTGCTAAACGGTAATGGAACATCAGCTCAGCACACACTCTGTCTTTTCTTAGGAGACTCTGTGCTGGGAGCGTACCTAATGATCTATATCAAGTATTTCCAAGCTCTTCCTGTTCCCAAGCACTGCTCACAGATAGACCAGCAGTTTAAGACCAAAGCAAGTCCTTCCCTACTCTCTCATTAGACTAAATGTCTTACTCAGTATGCTCTGAGTTCAGCCTTCTTTTTTTAAACAGCAAAACTTCCTTTATTAGGTGAGGTCCCAGGTGAGTAGCTGTGGATAGTGGACCTGCAGGTGAAAAGGGGTGGAAATAAGTCTTTCGTCCTCTCCTTTTCTTACCCTTTCCCCAGTTCCTGCAGCTAAATGTTCTGAGACCCTTTCCCACTGCCTCTTAACTAAAATACCTCTCAAGCTTGTACATAAGGAAAAGGCTGAATGAAGACAAAGCAAGAGGTGTTTGAGAAAAATGCTGCAGGGAAACTACAGAACACAAAGAAAAAAAAAGAATTTTAGACACAGTATTTTTACCCCATTTACTCTTATTTCCTTCTGTTCCTCACAATAACAGTTTTCGGACAATTTTTTCATTGACATAGTGATCTCCCACCAGTTATTTCACTACAGAAAACTGAGATTATCAACTGGAGGTATACAAAATCTTACGGTTGTGTTCACACACAAAGATTTTTTTTTGGCTCAGAAGTCAATAGTTTTCAGATTTCATTTGTTCCCATCCTGCCTTTCCAAATGGCTAATTTTGTGATGATTTGATGAGTACCCAGATCAGATACAGACCGTGCTTAGGTCCCACTGTAGGTTTACACCATTTCTTTTCAAGGCTTATGCTGAATGCTGTGTTGTAAATCTTAAATACTGCCTTGTAAACCCATTGCAAAGATATGAGACCATAGGCTGAAGAACAGACTTTGCTATAAACTCTATGTTGACCAGTGTCTGTTGAAAGGTAGCTGACTTGTCTGTGCTTGTAAATGATACTTAAAATTGCTAACATATACATTACAAGCTACAGTTTAGTTAAGTAAAGGTCAGTTTAGAAGATGATGTCTAAACATTTAATCAAAATCTGGTTTTACCCTAAGTGTCTTTGTCATATTTCAACACCATCTGTTAAATGCAATTTTAGTATTAGTTCATGTTTTGGATTACTATCAAGTGCACTTCTAACTCTTAAAGATTGCCTTATTTCAACCTATAACCCACACTTTACTTCAGAACATTAGTCTGTATTTCTAAAGTGACTCAGATGGAAAATAGTTTTGAAAAAAAAAAGGCTCATTCAGCAGATTGAAGAATAGTTTTAACTACTCAGACTAGAGAGATATATGCCTACAGTCACATACAATTGCATAGCTAGTATTACACATACTGTTGTGTAAAGATTCCTATTTGTCTTCCAGATTCATTCATCTCTTTCACTAACTCAGTCCACACAGGTATACAGTTGTTTGTATGTTTTAGCAAAAGAAGCTTGGACTTCTGCTTGAAAAACAGAAAAGTGACTTCTGAGGTTTCAGTGTTGTAGTCTATTAGGTTCCCTGACGTTTGCCCTGATTATCTTTGTCATAAACAACAGAGTTTAAGAATACACATATTAATTTCTCACAAGCATGCTGTGGTTTAAACATGGCTATATTATGAAATTAATCTGTTTAGAAAGAATGTATTTTCTCCACTATTTTACAGCTTTACTACTTTCAGTCTCTGTATTGCAACACAAGTCCTTCACAATGGTGTTAAAACCTGGTGATTTCTTCCAGTCTTAGAGCTTGAGATGTCTAAGTGAGTAGCAATTAGCAAGCACACAGGTAGTCTTTTGTAAGGATGATCTTTGGTGGTGGAGCTGCCAGGGCAGTTCTGTGGTTTCTGGATACTTCCCCTTCCTAGGAGACTGGTGGGAACCCAGAGCTCAGTGTAACTGTGATGGCAGTAGGGGCCTTCTCATTGCCCTGCCGTTGCCCTGGCAATATGTGATATGTGGGACAATGTTAATAAGGAGGCAATGGCTACCTTACTGTTCCCCTTCCCAAATCACTTCTGAAGGAGACTGTTTCTCCTCATGAGATGAAGTCTAAAAAGCAGTATTTGGCTGCATCCTTTGAGTATCTAGAGTGGTCCACAAAAATAGCTCAAATAGCACAGACATAGGAAATAAAAAGCAGAAGAACATAAGCTTCTCTGCGGTAATGAAGAAAGCTAAAATGGCTTTCTGGAAAGTAATGCTCTTTCTATGTGATAAACAAAATGCTTTCTTTTTCTTCACTTGCTGCCTTCCATTACATAGTTATGAATTATAAAAAGACCTTTGTGGCTCTCTGCATATTCCTAAGAACACAACAAGCAATTTTCCTCCTTTTGTCTCTTAGGAAGACGACTCTAAGTACACCATCATCAGATGCTTTCATATAAGGATTAGTGATTAATGCTCCTTACTGTAACAGATAGAAACAGCTAGATGCCCGCTAATGCACTTCCAAATATTCCCAAAGAGTGGCTGTGGAGACACTCCCCAGATTTGCATTCAGAAGGTAATGACCTGATAGTAAAAGAAAACTAAATTGGACTGATGGAAATATATTGTCACTGTGTCTTAAATCCAAATCACCTGCTGGGTTTCTTTTTCACTTTTGTTGTTTGCTAGGTAGTGAAGGATTGACTTCTAACATTCATTACAGCATGACATTATAGTTATAACTGAGAAAACAGTCTCATGCTAAAACCTTCTATTCAGCTGCATCAAACTTTCTGGCAAAATTACCCTTTGGGCTGATTGTTCTCCTCCTAGAAGTAATTTGTTTTTTAAAAGCATTACGATGCTCTTTGGTGGTGGTGGTGAGAGAAATACACCAAAAAAAAAAAAAAAAAAAAGAAATTACTTTGTTACAAGATGTGATTTTTTTAATCATTAAGAAATTACTAATGATTGCAGCTTCAGACTTGCCGCATTTCATACCTAAGGAGCACAGGTGATTGTTCTATGTTTGGAAAAGTTCCATTGGTTAGAAATATATATCATTACAATCTTACTAATTCCATTTGCCTTTTCAAGGCAACGATGAGTCATTCTGCAAAAATATGTTCAGGGTATCTGTGAGTGCTTGTGCTTGTGCAGGCAATGGGATGTTTCATGTTCACAGAGAACTGTGTGGCTAGCAATGTATTTGTATATGTAAATATATGTCTACTGTCACATAAATGTACATAGTAGCACATATTATTTGTGATTTTTTGGACTTCCATTGGAAAAATTGGCCCTTGGTGTTTATTCTCTCTTTTTTCTTTTTTTCCCCATTCAGTATGTTATAATGAGAAGAAACCCAAATTCAGCACTGAGCAGTAACAGTTTAAAGCTGATGGTGATGGATGTTCCTTTCCCTGTCCAATATGAATTGTCTTGCCTGTATAAAAAGAAAGAAATATTTCTTCTTAGAAAAAGAAAGCAATATGTCAATGAATTTTCAAATACACAGATAAAGATGTAAGTGAACCAGTGGAACTGTGTAGGTGAATAGTTTATGAAATGAAGATTTCTTTTCTCATTATTATTTTCACATCAGAGTGGAACTGTAAGAATATTCAAGTGTAGTTTATGAGGAGAAGTAGCTTATGCTGAGCTATTCATGCCTCTTGAAGGCATGAAGAAATTCATTGGTTGTTCCATCCCTTAGTTTTGCAAAGTCACAGATGTCACTGTAGCAGTTGTGCCTAAGAATAACAATAGTGCTAGTGAAATGATTCCTAGCACCACAAGAAGAAGCGCAGTAGGGTAAAAAAGTAAGAGAAGAGTACTTGGGATGTTATTGGATTGTGTTTCTGACTAAGACATTTTGTTTCAAATCATACATTATGTGTCTTGTTTATAAGGAGAGATTTCAAGAATTTTTCAGAATCAAATCTAGGTGTAAAGCCTGCCAGGCTTTTGAGTCTGCATGTCATGTAGAGCTGGATTCTACTGCAGCTGGAAATACTGCACCATAATGGCAATCATTCAGAAACCTGATATTCTGCTCTGGTAACTTTATACCAAGTCTCAGTGGTCCAATAATTGTGTGATGTGCACAGAGAAGTCTGGTCTACAGGCTGGACCATATGTGGAATAAAGAGAAACTATGTCACATGAAACCCTATTCTATCACTTCCAGGTGAAGTTAAACCTGGAAATCATAAGGAATGCTGGTCTCCATATTTTTGGCTCATCACTTACAAATCTGATGTAATATTCAGGTCTTTTAGAGTAGCTACCAGAGCTCTGTTTTGCTATTTCAGTGAAAAGGGAGGAGATCAGTTGTGGTTCCCCAAAATCTCCCTTCAGGTCAAGGCTGACATTTTCGACTATAATGATGATAGTCTGTGATCAGAAGGAATTATTCTAGGAATCATGTTGCAGACCAGACAGATTAGTAAGTTAATAGTAACTGGTAAAATTGCTTTTAAAGAAGTCTCTATGATTTTATGGGGAAGAGAAATTAATGGGTTCCATCACAACAAATCAGTCCTTGCTAGTGAAAGCAGTCACCCAGGGGACAGGTAAAAGAAGCTATAGGAGAGAAAACAGACCGTAGCTAGAAGAGAGAGAAGGGAGACAGAGTTAGCAGGAGGATGTAAGGTGCACACTGCTAAACCCACCTATGACACAGCAAAACCTAAAGAAATGAATCTGTGAACCTCCCTTTGGCCAGTGTCTCCAAGTGGAGACTGAGGATCATGCCTAATATTTTTTGATCTTCATTTTATTATGCACCAGACATTTTGGCACAGCCTGCACCTCAACTTGACAGAGCTCTGAAAGGCACAATGGCAAATAAGGAGGTGGTCAAAAGAATATATGAGGGTATTTCACTGCATCACTGATGCTTAGTGAACTAAGAGATCTGGTTTTCTGTCTCCTGAGCACTTTGAGGTTTATGATTTTACAACGGAAGTGCAAATCAGAGCCAAACTCAGGCATCCAGTACGTAGGATTTTAGGACTGTTCTTCCTCCAAAGGCTGATCCTTTCAAGCCTGTGCCCCAGTACTTGGAAGACATGACTGTAATGCATCAAAGCTTCATTTATCTCAAAACTGGCAGTGTCCTAGATTCTTGCAGTCACCAGAAATTACCTCTGGTATCTCAAAAAAGAAAGCAGAAACATTAGGGTGGGGAATAAAAATTTCCTATAATCATTCTGCGATTGAAATTCTTCAGGAAAATAAGCCTTTATCATTTTAATGACCAATATTTTAAAAGTTAAAGACATCTACAAAAAAAGTAGCTTTGCCCATACTCCATCCCCAGTGCAATGCAGACTCAAGTTATCAGCGGTATAAACAGCTTAAAAATGCTGTGAAATTTAATGAAAGCCACAAAATCGACTTTAAAGCTATCACTCTGGCCAGAGTTTGTACCTTTGTGCTTTTCCTTAATGAAAGGTTTGCTCAATAATGGTTGATCTTAAAGGAGATGTACAATCATTTATATTTTAAGATTGCCACTTACTATGTTCTGAACTGCTTATGAAACCAGTGCCTTACACCTTATTTCTTGCCCCAACAGTGTAAAACATACTGGTTACCTTTTTTTTTTCCTACCTCTGAAAATCTGAGGCTCACTGAGAATTACTGGTTTCCACTGAACCCTGAAACAGTGCCAAGATCTAACCTGTTTCAGCCAGCGCACCAGTGAAGTCAGTGGGAGCTGCCCAGTCTGAAAATGCAGTAATGGGCTAGCAAATTAGCTGTGGCAGACTCTGCAAGAATACGTTTAGCCTGTCTTCTCCCCACATGCCCAGATTTACACATTTGTCCGTGTTAAGGAATAAAGTAAAACATCCTGAAGTGTCTTCACCATCTCCTCAAAATGGTCTTTGAACTCAAAGCATGATAAATAACAACACCAACAAGGTGGTTCTAGATTATTTTTCTTTCCAGGCTTGACTTCTGCTTTGTGGCACTTGGAGAGCTGAAATAAGGTTTGTGTTAATAACAGCAGAAAAGTGTGTTGCTCACAATTTGGAATCTGCTAAGGAGGACTGAATGGTTCAGCCAGCTCTGGGAATACTTGTCTGGCAAAGGGACAAGGAGGGCAGGGCTGCACTGAGAAACAATACAAGTGTGACCTGCTGTCAGATTTGCCAGAGAGACTTGGAATAACAAAAAAGTCCTTCCACTGGGGTTTTAAAAATTTTATTCAGACTTCTGTATTTGAAGTTTACAGATTTTCTATTGGAGTATTTTTATATATGCATATTGGGCATATGCACGTTTGTCCCTCTCCACAGTATTTTTTGAACCAGGTGTGTGATATCACCCAAGCATGAAAGAGAGACAAGGATCTGGAAGACAATAAGGGAGAAAGACCAGGAACCTTGTTGCACCCTGAGTACAGTGGGAACTCCACAGAGCAGAGCATCTTGGCCTTACACCTGTCCCAGCTCCAGGCAGAATTTCAGCCAAAACTGGCACCTTTCTATAAAGCAATATCAATGAGCCTCAAGACATCAACCTCTAAAACGCAGCCTTCTTCAGTCCCAGAATTCAGTAAACTACATCTTTCCTGCAGGTATTCAAGCACAGAACAAATGGAGGTGGGTAAGAGTTTCCTCTTCTCTTTCCCCCTTTGCAGTAGCAGCCTCTGGCAAGGTGTATCATGTCTGTCCTGTCATGGGGTTGGGAGGGAGGCTGTGCACACTGCAGGCCCTCAAGACCATCATGATGAGTTCTTATGATTTACCGTCTGCAGCTCTGATTCTGGTGTGAGAGGTGGATGTGGGTATAGCTCTCCCTAAGGGCAGAGCCTCACTGTGGGTACTTCCTCTAGACCCCCAGCTCTGTGTGGGGATGATGACCAGAAGTAGTTCATCACAAGATCAATCCAGCACCAGTGAGCTAGAAACTCAGGACTATAAGGGGTTATTTTCTCCCTCCTTTACTCCCCAGGTGAAATTCTCCTTAACACAATACAGGCTATACTGAAGGCAGCACTCTAGAAGTGCAATATGTTATTTTTGCCTTGGCAGAGCACTCCAGACACAGAAAGAGTATTTGAAGACAAAGACAAAGGGCATGAAGCAGTAAAATATACCAGATTAGAGTATTTGACCAAGATGTTAATAAAGCTGGAAGTGTTAGTGGGGATATATGTCAGTGAGCTCCCGTGTGTGCAGATGCCTTTTTCCATATTGAAATTACCTCTTTTTCTTTCCCATGAAAGATGGGGAGAAGTTGTCAGCCTTTTCAAGCCACTAACATTTGGATTTATAAGCATGCTACCCATATTTCTGTGGGGAGGGCTGCTCTCACTTGCCTTGCCACTGCTAAAATTAACTGACATCTTAGGTCACATAAGCTGCTTATTCCCAAATGTCAAGTCACTAGGGGCACTTAGAGCAAAAAGAATGTTCATGGGATATTTCTGAGAATAAGCATTAAGTGTGGAAAATACTGGAGAAAAAAAAAAACAAAACCAGCATATTTGGCACCAGTCAGAGCATTCTGGAAGCTCGTCAGATACACAGCTTTGCAGAGGGAGCTGTGAAACTCAGTCAGTTCCTTGTCCTGAACACTTAGTGTTAGCTTCCATTCCCTGCACAAGGAACACTTATTCCTTAGATTATTTTACAAAGACTTTCTTGATCCAGCTGTCCCATCACCCATCTGTAATGCAACCTAATGGCTGTGGCCATCTCCTTCAGATCCCAGAAAGAAAATGGCTTTCTCCTACCCCAGTGCCTCATATTATAATAAGGGAAATATTACACGATAAGAATTATTTTGTGTTCCAGAAGTGAAGTCCAAGACTAATCAGACACTAACTTGATTTACTGAGATTAGAATCAAGGGAAATGAAAACTGTGCTTGAGATTGGTATTTTATATGTTTTTACATTAGAGAATTACTGTAAAAGCAGATCAGCCAAGACATACATCTGATGGAGGTAATGTGCCTATGAAGTCTTACTGCTGTCTGCAAGCCATTTTAAAAGGTAGACTGAAAAGGATTGTGGAACTCTGGTATCTGTCCTGCACATGCCCACAAACAGACTGCTGAGGTAAATTTGTGTGACAGCTCCTCTCCCTTCTCACAGTGCTCATACTTCCTTAAAAAGGAAAAAAAAAAAAGCTTTAACACAAGAAGCCCTGAAACCTCACCCTATTTGGTGTCTGTAGAACAGATCACAAGCAGATTATCATTTCTTGTCATGTCCTCTTGCCTACCCACCCTCCATCCCTCTCCCCAATTTATCCTAATCAAAGTTAATACATTCTAATTAATATCAATGTTAACATAGGAATCACTTGTTTCTGAGGAGCACATATGCTAGGTAACCTTGAATGCAAAAAGTCTGGTGGGTTCTGTAGAAATGAACATGGATGTCCTAATGGGGTCATTGCCTAGGGGAGCACAGGCAGCTCTCTGTGTTTGGAGGAGCTAGATTTAAACAGCATCTGGGCCAAGTGCAACTGCAATTGCTGGTACCACTTAGCCACAAACCTCAAAAGGCATGGTCAGGTTTTCAACAGCAGACAATTTGGAGTAAGTAAGTATTGGATGCTCAGTATTGCACACTGGGGCTTCAGTTTGACCTTCATAGCTTCAACTTAAATATACTGCTAGTGTAACCAAGTTTTATCTCACAGGAATATAAGAAGGTGGATTTTTCCCAACTTCACCCCTGCATTCACCAGGATTCTTGGCAGAATTTGGCAACTTTTCCCCCTCCAGGTAAAGAGAGGCTTCTGAAATGTTTGGTCTGTTGCCTAAGGTAAATATCATGAGCTGAGAAGCAGAAGTGCAAAAGTAAATTAAGAAGTTATAACTGATGAACCAATAATTTCATGAGTTTGAGTGACCCATGGTCCCATGAACCTGATTTGTGAAGGACTTTTGTGGTTGTGTTCATAGAAGCATCCTAACATTTGCCATTTTCAGGAGGCAGTGATTATAGCAAGGAAGGCATTGCCTCTTGCTTAATCATGGAATGGCACCAGTTAGGTGCCACAAATGTCTTTTATTGTCAGTTGTTCCCAAAATTATTTGCCATGTTATCTAAAAGGGAACTGCTTTTTCCCACCTGATTCTAACATAGTTTTCCTTGTAACATTCATTTAGCTTTTCACAGCCGGTATTTTATTTAACTTTTTCTATTCTACCTCTTCTCCCTGGTATATATTTGCTGTCTAGATATCTCAGCTAAGGCCCAACCTCCTCATTACTGATCTCACCATTGTGTATGACATTATGACAATTTTATGCATACACATTTTCACAAAGTTTGCTTCTCTTTCTTGTCAGCAATTATGAGCTGTCATTAAAAGCATGAGAAATGGTTACCATGCTTTTACAGTTTTACATTGACAGGTAATCTAAAGGGAATGAGGGGGAAGGAAAAACATGAAGACTCAGAAAACCAGTGTGGAAGAGAAGAACTGGGAAAAGGATGAATTAGTGGAAGCATATAAAGAACAGGAAAATGTAGTTCCTAGCTCACAATTTCAGTGTATTCTGTGATAGGGGGAGCCTCTGACAATTTTCCAGTCACACTCAAAGCAGACATGTTTGGAAATGAAGAAGGAAGTTCCCTGTGAAGGCTGGATTAGCTGTCATAGATAATCAGCTAAAGCATAATATAAGCAAAGCCAGCTAAGGCCATGTCATATGGACAGTCATGGAAGCCTCCTTGTGGTACCCTAGCCTTACATATGGCTTTTCATATAGTGGCTATAACACTCTGTCCCAATGTCATGTAATAATGCAGCTCTGTCACTATATAGTAATATATACCACTGTTACACATATGGTACTTCTATTTCTTGTTTGCTTGCATAGAAAACTAAAAAGCCATAAATACAGTGGTACAATATTGGCTACCACAGCCTACATCAGTATTTTAAAATTCTTGCCCATTCAGTTCATTAAACTCTGTTCAGCAGCAAAGACAGTGAAGCCCATGAAGAAGTCTTTCCATCCTGAAACAGGTGGAGAGCATCAGTGTTTGGTAGAGACCTATTTCTTACCATGACCTACAGAACCAACATTGTTGATCAGTTCAGTCTAAACCTGTTTTTTTAGGCAGTTGCAGTTACTTTAGGTAGGATGAATGCTACCCACCAAAGATGTGAAATAGAGTGTGAAGCACTGAGCAAGCACCAGGAAGGAGGACTTGCCAGACCCAGTGGCAGGCTCAGGATGCAGCTCCTGTGTGTCCAGGCTCTTGCATTGTAAATCAATCCTGCTTGCTGGCACAGTAGAAAGAGAGTTTGCTCACATGTGACAGAGGGTCTGCTGAGGACCTTGTTCAGCAGATAATGAATGGGACTGAAATGGCTGATGGATATCATCACAGGAGTGGTATCTGCCAGCAATGGATTTATGGCCACAGCTCTAATTGTTTTTACTGAGAGGAAGAAATCTTCCTGGTAAATAAGCCTCTAAATTGGCTGCTTGATTCTGGTTGTTATCAGAATTGTTTTGTTTGCCATCATAAGTAAATTCTGCATCAACAGGGGCAAAGACAGATAAAAAGGGACTCCACTTAAGGAAGCGAAGGATAACACAGTCAAGAGCAATAATGCATGCCACATCTGTCATGTAGCTGTGCCTCCCAAAGCTTCTTTCTCTGCAAATGAGTTTGGTATTCTTTGCTATGAAGCTTGTTAATTGAGACCATTTTCTGCCCAACACTGAGTTCAGAAAGGATTTTATAGAGAACAGAAAGAAACACATAGTTCTATGTTTATGGCATACTGTAAAATGTAATGAAAATGTCTGGTGTGATGTAAATCTTGATTCTAATAGGCTAGTGGGCTTTCTTTTTCTTGGAATGGGTTGCCCAGGGAGGTGGTTGAGGCCCCATCCCTGGGGGTCTTTAAGGCCAGGCTGGATGAGGCTCTGGGCAGCCTGATCTAGTGGGAGGTGTCCCTGCTCATGGCAGAGGGGCTGGAACTGGGTGATCCTTGTGGTCCCTTCCAACCCTGACAGATTCTGATCTGTTTTAGCAGAGGACTTTAGAGCCCTAATGGCTCAATGATTGGACTTGATGATCTTGGAGGTCCCTTCCAACCTAAAGGATTCTATGATTCTATGATTCCTGTAGTGCCCAGCCTATTTCCATGACATTAGCTCAGGAAGATATCACAACCATCATTAAAAACAGGTGTTTGGGATTTTTTTTCCCTGTTATTCAAATGTATCCATGTATTGATCTAAAAATGACACATTCTAGAGCTGAGTCTGGATATGATTTTGTTTCTGCCTGGGAATATGCATTGAGCATCCTAGCGTCTGGGGATACCAGAGAGATATTCTGCACCAGCATTAGAGAGTTGTGTAAAGAGGGAAGTTATTGCTGTGAAGGTTTAAAAGGAAGTTAAGAAAGATAAAACTCTGATGTGTCTTGAGAAAACTCCAGACACTTATAAACATCTGCATGTCAATGCAAATTCTTATGTTTTTTTATTTGTTTGGTTGGTTGGTTTGGTTTTTTTTTCTTTTTTTTCCCCCTAGGGAAAGCATTGTAAAAGCAGACATTCATCTTGATATTTGTCTTCTATCTCTAAAAGTGAAGGTGGAAAAAATATAGAAGAGTAGTGGAAGAAAGCTGGTAATAAAGTTAGCTAAAACTGTACAAGGATATCCTGTAAAAGGAGGAAAAGGAAGTTTTGCCTGAGCCCAGGATGTATTGCATACCTTCACATAGGTGGAGGTAACTCATAAATACCATTGCTAAGTAGGTGTGAAATGGAGTCATGGGATGTTACTGGTCTATAGCATTCTTAGGTAAAGAATATGAGGAAATCAAAATTTAAAAATAAAAGAGAAAGGAGCCAAAGAGAGTCTTATTTTTGCTTTCACATGCAGGTTGAATCAGCCTACCATGTAATTCTGTATCAGATGGAAACTCTATAAGCTAACAGCCCACTCCATCTTTTATAACTGATCAACTAAGGCACTGCCTAATAGCAAGAAGCTTGGAAGAAATTTTAATAACATAAGGTTATTGAACCAGTGAAATACAAGAACATGACAGAGCTCTCCTTGCAGGATGTTCAATTACTTTTACATTGTTGCTGACTGGAAGGAGGGAGGTCCTGGACTTATCTTTCATATGCAAAAACACAGAGCCAGATCTCAACAGGTATTGAGCATTCATGGCAGGTCATCAGGCCAGCTCTTCCCTTTAGTCTTCAATTTGTGTAGCAATTCCTAGATCTGTTCCTCATATTTTTACCCTTTTTTCTAGAGGGGTCTGAATAATGGCCTTTTAGCTTCTGTTATGGTTTACCAGTTTTCCATCACAAGCTGGAAGAAGTAATAACTGGCCCAGGAGACCAGAACAGAGATAGTACCTCAACAGATGAAGATGGATCTCGAGGCTGAGAGTGGCAATATTTAGCCAGAACTGGGCTAAAGATTGTTTTCTGTAATAGCAATGAAGAGAGGTGGAATAAAATTCCTTTTCCTGCCACTGCCCTTCAGAAAAAGTAGATGAAGGTATTCCAGTAGTACATCCAGGCTGACGGGCAATGGGTTACAATAACTATGTCTAAAAAGCTAATGATTATAAACTGAAGTCTAAAGGAATCATGTACAATGAAATGGCAGAGATCTGTTTAGACTTTGATTGTGGTGTGTAAAGAAGTAATCCATTTTGCAAGCTGGCCAGCTGGGTGGCTATTTCTTGAATCAAACTGGTCTGGATTATGTAAATTGTTTTCCTCATTTATATGCTGTTTATAGGCTTTGAACAAAACAAGGTTAATTTTAATTTTTCAACTAAGGATTTAATGTGGCAATATGACTAGGTTTGAAAATTTTGTCCTTCTCTGCCAGTTGGATTGATTTTTATTAATTAGTTCACTGTGATTTAGTGTCCGGGGTATAATCGAATGGCAAATCTACACTGCAGCTCTAAGTGAGTGAACAAGTATCCATCTATCAATGAAAGAACCAGTTCTAGTTTGGGCTGAATCATAAGCCTTCAAAGAAATGAAATGATTGGAGTGGAAGAGTTCATTAGCACTGAAATCCTAGTGATTTGTAACCCATTGAGGTCTAACAGGACCAATATTTTGGCTAGCAGATATGAAGGCATACACAAGTCTTTGGGGCTGGACGGGATCCACCCAAGAGTACTGAAAGTGCACACCAAACCACTTTCCATCATTTATCAGCAGTCCAGGCTAGCTGGGGAGGTCCCAGTGGACTGGAGGTTAGCAAATATGACACACACCTATAAAAAGGGCTGGAAGGGGGATCCAGAGAACTACAGGTCTGTCAGTCTGACCTCAGTGCTAGGGAAGGTTATGGAGCAGATCCTCTTGTGTGCCATTACACAGGGCACCTACAGTCAGGCAATCAGGCCCAATCTGCCTGCGTTTATGAAAGGCAGGTCCTGCTTGACCAACCTGATCTCCTTCTATGACAAGGTGACCTGCTTAGTGGATGAGGGAAAGGCTGTGGATGTTGCCTACCTGGACTTGAGTAAAGCCTTTGACACCACTTCCCACAGCATTCTCCTAGAGAAACTGGCTGTTTATGGCTTGGACAGGTGTAGTCTTCACTGGGAGAAAAACTGTCTGGATGACCAGGCTCAAGGAGTGGAGGTGAATGGAGTTAAATCCAGTGGGCAGCTGGTCACAAGTGGTGCTCCCAGGGGCTCAATACTGGGGCTTGTTCTCTGTAATATCTTTATCAATGATCTGGATGGTGCACCCTCAGTAAGTTTGCAGACGACACCAAATTGGGAATGCTGATCTGCTTGACGGTAGGGAAGCTCTACAGAGAGATCCGAACAGGCTGGATTTGATGGGCTGAGGCCAAGTAGATGAGGTTCAACAGGGCCAAGTGCTGGATCACAACAACTCCATGCACTACTACAGGATTGGGGAAGAGTGGCAGGAAAGCTGTTCAGCAGAAAGGGGCCTGGTGATACTGACTGGCAGCTAGCTAAATAGCAGGGTGTCCAGGTGGCCAAGAAGGGCAACAGCATCCTGGTTTGCATCAGAAATGGTGTGGCCAGCAGGGTGAAGGAAGCAACTGTCCCCCTGTACTTAGCACTGTTGAGGCCACACCTCAAGTACTATGTTCAGTTTTGGGCACCTCACTACAAGAAAGGCATCAAGGTGCTGGAGTGTGTCCAAAGAAGGTCAGCGAAACTGGTGAAGGCTCTAGTGCACAAGTCTTATGAAGGGCAGCTGAGAGAATTGGGACTATTTAGTCTGAAGAAGAGGTGGCTGAGGAGTGATCTTAGTGCTGTCTATACTACCTGAAAGGAGGTTGTAGAGAGGTGGTTGCCAGTCTCTTCTCCCAAATACTAAGCTATAGGACAAGAGGAAACATCCTCAAGTTGCACCAGGGCAGTTTTAGGTTGGATATTAGGAAAAATTTGAATTCACTATCAAGCCCTGGAACAGGCTTCCCAGGGAAGTGGTTGAATAGCCATCCCTGTAGGTGTTTAAAAAGTCATTTAGATACAGTGCTTAGGGACATGGGTTAGCAGTGGACTTCACAGAGTTAGGTTAATGTCTGGACTTGATCTTAAAGGTCTTTTCCAATATAAATGATTCTATGAAAAAATGTACTTCTAGTTCTGTTTTCCAAAGCTGGCCAAGTCTTCTGGTGACCTACAGCTGTGTATTGGTTTATAGGAAGATTTTGGTCAGAGAAGGTGATGGTTTCTAC
Source organism: Merops nubicus (assembly GCF_000691845.1). Taxonomy (NCBI): domain Eukaryota; kingdom Metazoa; phylum Chordata; class Aves; order Coraciiformes; family Meropidae; genus Merops; species Merops nubicus. The sequence goes on from NW_008631625.1 coordinate 23,429, forward strand.
TTGGTCAGTGTCCCGTTTTATGACTGTCTGTCATGCTTTGAGCATGTTTTTACCAACATGTCACAAGCTTGGTATATTAATCCCCATCCTTCAGCTGTGCTTCTTCCTATCTGTCTTTCTCTGTGGCCTCTCTTATCTCTATTTATGTCATAGTCAAGCCAGTCCAGCAAACACAGGAAGAAAAATAGCAATGTCCATTAAGAGTGAGGTAAGCACTAAAAAATGTCAGACCAGGTGCTGCTCAGCTCCATCCCAAATTTTTCCCTTCTAGTTTCAGCTTACTTTTGACAATAAAAAGAAAAAGTGAAGTTCTCTGCCTCTAGAAGCTACACACCCCAAGTACTTTGAGCTGGGGGGGAACATATTGTAATCAAGAGCCAGCTGAATGCATGTAACATATTCTGTAGGAAAGTGCATGTCTTAATGTGTAAAGGAAGGCATAGATCTGTGCAAAATATGGCAAACATCAGACAAAGAAAAAAATTACAGCCTTTAAGATGATTTTAAACAATGCTAACTTAAGAATTAGAAATAGGATTGATATCAAGAGCCAAGTCACACAAGGCTCATATTTTAAACAGTTTCCTGTATGCCCTCTCACAATGTCAGGAGCTTAATTAAGTTTGGTTTTAAATTCTTCCAGCCAAAAAAAAAATATATAAGAGATGGAATTGAACCAGCACGCCAATGATTTAGAAGCAGCTTGTACCCAGTCAAGGGCAAAGCCCTCACTGTTAAATTCTCTACCAAATCAGATGGTTTATGTTGTTTGAAAGCCCAAGGAAGAGAGCAAAAGCATCCCCTCTTTTTTTTTTTTTTTTTTAAATCTCTATTCTATCAATCTAACTACCTTCTTATATGGTATCAGAGGCCATCAAAATTTGTTCAGTGAGTTCTTATCATTTGCATGAGCTGCCTCAGAATTGCTATAAGAAATGTGGCATCTGCCCCACAATAAAGACAGAGAGTCTTCAACAGAGAGTAAAATCAGCACCAGGTTAAATAGTGCCTCCAATTAAGTCAATAGGAAAATACTTGATTGGTTCAGTGCAGCTGAGTTCTCATCCATATGTATTTGTTGATATCAAGGAAACCTTTCAGGGAATAATGGAAACTAATGAAATCTGGTTTTGTGTTACAGAATTGTCTCCTTATACAAAGGAGTATAGCTAAGGCTACTTCAAACTTTCATGTTTGATCACAACCATAAATTGAGGTTGTGCAGGATAGACAAGCCTTGATTTGACATCTCTACATATTGAAAACCAGTGTGGCTTTTACCATTCTTACAGTATGCTAAATCCCAGACTGAATGTATGTGGACACTTCGTAGCTGCAATGGCTTATCTGAAACAGAAATGTTGCTGTGACATTGCTGGTTTTATCTTCCTAACTTCCACTCATTAAAAGCAGAATACAGGACAAGAAAGAACTGATTATGGCAAACAAAAATTTCCACATGCTGGTAAATAACACTAACTCTTGAAGATAAATTTCTCCTCATCTCATCACAGATGCTTATCATATCAAGTGCCATGTCTCCAGTGCTTAGAATTAATGAGATTCAACTATTTTCCTCACCTAAGTAGGCCTTAAAATCCTAATTGATCACTGAAGGCAAGATTCTAACTACAACAGTGCTGAAATGAGGAATACAGGAACATCTGAATAACACACTGGAAGATGGAGGGCTTAAAGAGTTTGTAATTTTATTCTAAAATATAGTGATCATCAGAGGTCAGTGGGTCTTCAAGTGTAGAGAACGAGGCATACCAAAATACCAAAATGTGCATTGCACAGGTGATAGTGATCAGAATTCTATCCCCCAGAGACTGTTAGAGCAGTCTGTGGGTGTTCTTTGTTTTGGAAAAACCTTAAAATGAGAGATGCATTCGGTTCCCTATCAGTCCAGATGCATCACAGAGCTGTCGTTCACCAAGTCTTTCCTCCTCCAACAGTTAAACTTCCAGAGGTTGCTTGATCATGCATTGATTTATGCTTTTGTTCCCTTTTATTTTAAATGCTGGCTTTCTTGTGCAGCTTCTCTATTTTACCTGTATATATGTGAGCTTCTATTTTTAACAAGATCATGCCAGATTATTTTTCTTGATCATTAGTAACCCTGTCTTATTAGCTACCTATTCTAGAGGTTAAATTTTCAATGCTACTACTAGAGGAACATATATTCAGTTGTTGCAGTTTTACTGTGTTTTCTTAGATAATTTTACAGGAGAAGATTCTAATAGATTTGGTATTTTAGTTCAATCTGGTTAAAGTTAGACTAGATACTTTCCTTTTGATTTTACTTCTTTTCCAATGTCAGTTAACAGTACTGTGTTTGCTACATCCAGTGAAACTGATAGACATGCCTACACCCAATGCCACTGAGAATACAAAGGAGCCTCTTGGTGTCTAATTATAGCAAGTAA
>NW_008631625.1:25888-59294 GCF_000691845.1 Merops nubicus
AGAACTGATTTATGGACTAGTGCATCATGTACTCCACATATTGTTAAGTCACTGAATTTCTAAGTTGTAGCCTACAGAGGTTAAAAATCCACAGTACTTTTCCATATTTTCTTTTCATTCCACGAAACACTTAGCCAGGAGGTAGGAGGTTATTGTGTATTTGCCTTTTTCTCATTTTAGGGAAAAAGAGAACCTTCTGAGAGCAGTATAAGAATAATCCTCATTAAGACATTATTAACAAGGCATATTATTAGAACTGTTAAAGCTATTGCCCTTGATTATAAATGAGTAAATTGGTTAATGAGAACAGTAGTTAATTGGGGGTATTATTGCCAAACAGGGAAATTATATGGAAGTTAAATACATCACAGTGATTCTTCTACACAATTAAGGATCTTGGAAGAAAGTGATTAAGGAGGAGAGTATGAGAAAGTAACAGTCATAAAGTAGAAGAGCATTTTTGAAAGTGTACTGCAAGAGTCTATTAAATAAAACTGAATAAAAGTCAATGGTGCATATTTACTCTGCTGAAACTCATTTGAAGCTACTTCTTGCAAGACTGTAGACAGAAAATCTCAAACTGCATCGCTGTGCTGAAATATTGTGTAATTACAGAACCATCTGGTAGAGATAAAATTTGACCCCCTGCATTTGCTTAACATCCAAGCCTCACATCTGCCCTTCTTCAAAGTTCACCTTTCACATGTTGGTGAGTTTTATCCACAGTAATAACTATGATTGTTTTGAGCAGCTCCTTTCCATAAGGATTAGATTTTGCCTGGCTTTTGCAGGCTTAATTGCATTCCTTTCCCAGTTAGTTCTGCTGGAAATTACATGCCTTCCTGCCAAGAACTCCTCATGAGGGAAAACAATGCACATATGCAAATGCTTGGGTCTAAGTCTGGCCCCAGATTGGATAACCCCCTAGGAAGACACTGCTGAATTGGGCTGAGGTTTGAAATGGTATTTCTCCTATAAATAATTAGAAAAACACCTCATTTTATTTAGGGAGTTTTTATACAAGTTGAAGCCAAAACTGTGTGAAGTATAAACTTATTCATGCTTCCGCAGTGCATTTCAAGGAGAATCTGCAAAGCCCGTGCTCATGCTGTACCCCTGAACAGGGCTCTGTGTAGTCTATGCTGCTTTTTATTTCCAGCTTTGGCATCCCGAGTACTGGGCATTTGAAGTGTTGGATCCCCAGTACATCCTGGGTACTGGAGTTAAATGTGCTGAAGCATGTCCAAGGCAATAAGAAGGGCATCTATAAATACATAAGTGGTCAAAGGGAGACTAAGTAAAAATGTGGTTTTGCTGTTGAATGATTCAAAGGCTGTCCTGGTTTGGGACTCTGTTCAATGATTTTACTTTTCAGCTAAAGCTTCTTCTAATTAACTGCACTGTCTGAAGTTGGCAGCATGTTTTCACAGACTGCCTGCTTTTAGCAGGGATAACACTCCATGTTTAAGAGTTACCACCAGGGACTGGTGTGCAGACCAAGGTCACTGACTAAAGCTTGTGTAGCACATGGAGGGGGCAGAGAGTACAAGCCGCACCTGCAAGGAGGAGCAGACAAAATAAGTCACCCTAAGATTCACCAATGGAGTATTCCATCCATCATCAGTCATATTCAGTATAAAGCTGATGTATCACCAGGGTCAAACCCCTTCCATCTCCCTTCCACCTTCTTCTTCTCTTTTGCTGCTTCATCAGTGGCCAGCATCCAAGGAGGACTTCATCCATCCTGCCATTAATCCCAAGCTGTGTGTTCCTGAACCAAGATCCAGAATCCATCTCCTGTACCCAGTTGCCATTTGGAGCTGCCTCCAGCCTGGGACTTTTCCCTGGGGGCTGTCTCCAGCTGGGGGTGACGGTGATGTATTGCCATCGGGGGGGAGTTGGGTTCGATACTGGTTTTGTATGTACTTGTATATATTCCATTTTATTATTATTGTTACTATTATTAGTAGTAGTATTAAAGCTGTTTTCCTTTTCTTTTCTAATCAATAAGTCTCTCTCCCTTATTCCCTTTCTCTTGGCGGGAAGTGGAGTTAACTGAGAGCATCTGTTACAGGTCTGAGGGCAGCCCTAAGCCTAAACTGTGACAAAGGCCCTTGCAACAAAGGACTGGGAAACAGGATGAGGTACTGAATGATTTCTTCACCCCAGTCTTTAGCAGTAAGAGCAACCTTCAGAAATCTAAGGATTTGGAGACAAGGGGGAAAGTCTGGAGCATGGAGTACTTGGCCTTGGTGGAAGAGGATCACATTAGTGAATACTGAACAAAACTGAACATACTGAAGTCGAAGGGCCCTGAGTGCTGAGGAAGATTGTTGATATCATTGCAAGGTCATTCTCAATAATCTTTGAATGATCACAAAGACTGGGAGAGATGCCTGAGGACTGGATGAAAGGAAAGATCAGTCCTGCCTTGATTAAGGAACAGGAGCATCTCTACTATGAGGAGAGGCTGAGAGAGCTGGGACTGTTTCAGCTAGGGAAGAGATGATGTGTATAAATACATGAAGGGAGTGTGTAAAGAAAAGGGAGACAGTTTCTTTTCAGTGGTGCCCAGTGATAAGGATGAGAGGGAATGGGCACAGATGAAAACACAGAATGTTCTGTCTGGATGTCAGGAATCACTTTTTTTCCTGTGAGAGTGATGGAGCACTGCAACAGGTTGTCCTGAGAGGTTGTGAAGTTTCTATCCTTGGAGCTATTCAGAAGCCATCTGGACATGATCCTTCTTGAGCAGGGTTGTTGCACCAGATGACCTCCAGAGGTCCCTTCCAACTCCAACAATTCTGCAATTTCTTTCAGGCAGCTAAAATTCACCCTGGGTTAGTTGTGTCTGGTAACCAAATAATCATACCCACCTTTGCAGTGGAAAGCGGTCCAGTGGGGAAGGAAATTGCTGTATCAATTCTGCCTTGAAACCACAGAAATGGAGGTAGGTATCCACACTACCGCAGAGCTCAGTGCCAGGCCCAAGCCAAGAGCAGGAAGAATCATCTTGGAAGGTCCCTGAGAGCAGAAATAAAGACTAAGTTCTCTCTTGAGAAATATCAACACGCCTCTGGGGACGATTTGCTTCATCAGGTGAATAACATGTATGAGATGCTTGTTCAGCTTGGAGTGTGCCTAGGGCCACTCTCTGTGGCTGTGTAGATATAGTCCAGCAAACAATACAAGAAAACAGAGGTACAGAGTTGATGCTCACACCTGCAGTCATGCTATGTATTGTAAGCATGGTCCACAAGGGAATAGGTCCAGCCTGGGATCATTAAGAGCAGTATGACAGAATTTTGACTGGAGCTCCTTGCAGCTATGTGCCCAATGATTTTGACTTTAATGTGATGCAGGCTATGCCTTGGAGTAGTTTGTGAGCAAAGCTGCTTTCAGTTTCTGTGCAGGTAGGGTTGACCCTGGAGATGAAGGGATAGGAGTATGCAGCACAGGCAACACACTTCTTGACTTGTGTTAGTCTCCATTTAAAGCAAGAAAGATGCACAATTCAAGGCCTTCCTGAACTACACTTGCAAATGCCTTGTTAGTAGCCTGTGGAATATTTAAAAGTATATGGTGTATGGCTGGAGTTACACTAGAAATACTAGGTACGGCTCAGACTTGGCCACCTGAGAGCACTGGAGATGTTAACTGTAATTATTAAGTTTCTGTGGGGTGAACAGCCTGGGGCACAAATTGTCATTTATAGTACCATGTGCACTGTACTGCTTATCTTCCAGATGAAGTTGCAACAAAAACACAGATGGAGTGATCACATCCCCCTCACCCTAATTCTGCTTGAAATTCCTAATGAAATATTTTATCTTCCAGCTTTCCCCTTCATTTAAAAAAAAAAAAAAATTCTGTTGAGTGTTACTGGGAAGAGGAGGGTCTATATGTTCCCAGGTGACACCTCAGGAATAGCTAGTTTTTGTTGTATACTGGCAAATCTTATACTGAACCTACAAAGGTTTTCTTCAATTTGAGAGCTGCTTTGGAAACCTGAAGGCATGGCAGGAGTGGGAGGAGAAGGAAGGGCAGGAGGTCTGGGCAGAAGAGTGTTTTCCATTCAGCTGCAGAAAAAAAATCCAGTGCATGCTGCCAGTTTCCTGTCATTTGTTAGATGGTGGTGGCATACTGTGGAGTGCCAAGCTGAGCATCCCATAGATCTCCTACATAAAAAAATGCATGGAAAGATGATGATATGTGTCTTATAACAAAACAACACATAAGGGCTGTGTATCACTGAAGACTCTTTCTGTCTCTTCATTTTTTTTACTATTACCTGGAAGAAGAGTTTGAGTTTGTCATCCTAAAGCTACAAAACAATTTGGTTATTATGAATTATAGAATAAGGGAATGGTTTGCGTTGGAAAGAACCTTTAAAGGTAATTGAGTCCAGCCCCCCTGCAGTGAGCAAGGGACATCTTCAACTAGATCAGGTTGTTCAGAATCCCATCCAAGCTTATTATGTGAGATAATAAATAAATTATGCCAAAAACATAATGTGGTGGAAAAATTAAATATCACATCATAGCTCTATGAAAAGAATAATGTGGATTATCCACAGATAGTTAACTCCCATGAATACTTTATAGCTGGGCCACCTCTTCTCCAATCCCATCCATCAGAGATTGTTCTGGTGATATGTGTTTCATTTCATAACTCATTTTTAAAAAGCAATAAATCATTATTTGTTCTTCTGCTTTCCCACATTGCCATGAGTTAATGTAATGCTTTTTACTGTGCTAGATGTAGGAACAAAAATCCTGGAGCTGTTGCTCTCCTTCTAACCTCTCTTTCAGGGTCACCACAAGAGCTGGTCATGGTTTGCTCTGCTAAGCTGAAAGCCCAGGAGGGCTGCTACATTTCCTTCAAACCCTTCATAACCATTTCCTTTTTAGCTTAGCTGGCTCTCAACTTTCCAGCAGTCTTTAGCCTTTTGTTCCTCAGTTGCTTCAGCTGCATCTAGGCTGTTTTGAGGAGAGAGAAGTAATTTGTCTGAGAGTAAAGGATGCCCTCTAGGTCTCTATACTGCTGAAGGAAGGTTAATATATTAACATAAAGCAAAGAACTACCAGTTTTGGTGAGTCACATCCACAGCCTCTTTCACTGCAGTGTCTAAATGCCTCACAACTCTCTGTGAATGCATTCTTACTGTGCTACAGTCAGCTTCATTGTTGTTAGCCTCACTCTCCTGTAAAAACACAGAGAAATACTAATTAAATTTGCCCAGATCACACCCAAAATGCATACAATGAAACAGAGAGGTTGGCTGGAGTCTGAGTCACCAACCAGTATTTTAACGTGAGGTCTTTCTCCTAGTGTTCGCAGTTTTTGCCTGGTGGGACTCTGCTTTTTCCAAAGGAGGGTGTGCACACTGAAAGGCTGGGGGTTCACCCATTTGTGCTGGGCCCCTTATAAAGTTTATCTTGGAGTCAAATATAAACTTAAAAGCTTTTTCAGGACATCTTTGAACAACCAGCCTCCAAGCTGCAGATGCAGGGGAACCCATCACAGATTTCCTGAGACATAAAAGAGGATTTTGACTCCAGAGTTGCTAGCAATAGGCAATGTGTCAGCCAGAGAAGGAATATTCTCCATAAAATTTGCTCTGAAGCAAGCTACATAAGGAACAAGACAGCCAAGATCAAACTCCTTCCTGAGATAAATTACAGAGAAACTAGCTAAAGGCTAGCTGCAGGCTCACATAATTGAAGCTAATATGCTAATTGTAGCAAAACCTGGACTCCAGCCAGGATATAACGATGTGTTGCAGCACTGGTAGATGATGCCTTGCTATTAATGGGTACAGAGCAATCTCTTTTCCAGGTCCTGTTTATATCTTATCTGTATCACCATGGGATGCTGCTATCTCAGGGGTTCTAGAATGTGCTATAGTCATGACAGATGTCATGGGTGGGAGCTACTCAATGCTATGGGTGTGAGTTGCAAATGGAAATTACCCCTCCATTCTTAGACAGAAGACCCAAACAGCCACAATAGCAATGGGCCACGCTTTGAATTGATGACACAATATAGACCATGAGCTAGCAATACACAGAGGTGGAGCAGGGTAATGATGGTGTCCTTAGGCCTGCGTAAGATCAGGCTGTGAAGAAGGACCGAGGAGCCAAAAGGACCCTAGAACAGACAGGAATAATACTAGTGAGCACTGCATTAAACTGGCCAGTATGGCAATGCCTTGTTAGAGTAAGATCTCATGCGGCATCTTTCATGAATAATGTTCTATAACGTCTCCATTTGCCTCAAAGTCTCCATCCCTTCCTGATGACTGATGACCCATTTGTAGTTAATCACTTCTTCAATGGCAATGTGTCATCTGGACCACTGACCCTTTGGCAAGTAAATCCTAGTAACATAGACCACTCCTTGGCATATCTTCAGTGCTGAGGTTCCCATGTCACATCCAACTAGTGCTTCACTCTCAGCAAGGAATTTCAGAAAAAGTTCAGGTTGTGGGTTGATGGCGACCTGAAGATTCAAATCTACTTGACTATGTGCTTCTGACAACTTCAGCTAACTGAATACATTTCCTTTGCTACATCTGTGGTTGCTGATTTCACTTCTCTCAACGGTAGTGCTATGTAGTGTGTAATGTAGTGTGTCTAAGCTCCACAGGTAATAACAGGTACTTTTGTGTGTATATCGGATATGCTTTCAGGTACGCCAGAGGCAGATTAAGCTTGGCAGTGCTACAAGTTACGTGGTTGCTTCTGAACAACAGATACATATTGCTGTGGGCACAGAGGAGGAGACTGGATGACAAACTAAGGAGTGGAGAGCAGATCTGAAGCAGGTATGTGTGTATGGAACATATCTCAGTTTTCTGTGTACCCAGATCCCCTAGGAAAATGACGTACTGGTTTAAGCTATTAGCGGTGCTTTTCCACTTGAATTGCTGCCACAGTCAACTCTCTTCTCACTGGGCTGTCCTGCCTGGGCAGCTGCAGAAACCCTTTCTTCTCCTCAGTCAAGGGAAATACTGGAATTTCTATTGTAGACGAACCTGTAACTTCACAGGTTTGATCTGAATGTTGTTAGTATGTGAATACATACTAACTATAACTTTATTTGGCTACAAAGGGATCATTTTATTCTTATTGCAGTTCTGGACTATGCAAGGAACAGGTCTTGTCTGACCCTCTAAGCCAAGGTCATGTCTAAATACATCCCTTGCCTTAAGATGGCAAACCTTTCCTATTCAAAAGAGTAATTGTGGAAAACACTGTCCTGTCCCAAATCAAGGTCAATTAAAAGATCGCAGCAGGCAATATTTTTTTCAATAAAGTATTACTGGCAGGAATGAAACTGTATTATTTTGAAAAGTCATCATGTTAGAGAAAGCAATAAAGCAAAAAATCCCTGTGGAATTCATAAACTGGTCCCTCCTCTGAAGCCTGTAGGAGGAATGCCTAAGCACCGATTCTTACCACTGTATTCTGCTCAGTAACACAAAGCGGGGGGCAAAGAGTCCAGAATCATAGAACTGTTTAGGTTGGAAGATACTTTTGTGATCAAGTCCAACTGTTAACCTAGCACTGCCAAGTCACTGCTGAAACAAGTCCCTCAGTACCACACCTACACATCTTTTAAATACCTCCAGAGATGGTGATTCAACCACTTCACTGGGCAGCCTGTTCCAACCCTTTCATGGAAGAACTTTTCTAATGTCCAGCCTAAACCTCCCCTGGTGCAACTTCAGGCCATTTCCTCTTGTCCTACGGCTTAGTACCTGGGAGAAGAGACCACCTCCCACCAACCTTCTTTCAGGTAGTTGTAGAGAGTGATAAGGTCTTCCCTGAGCCTCCTTTTCTCCAGGGTAAACAACCCCAGTTCCCGCAGTGCACCTGTCCAAGCCATGAGCAGCCAGTTTCTCTAGGAGGATGTTGTGGAAATGGTGTCAAAGGCTTTACTCAAGTCCAGGTTGACAACACCCACAGTCTTTCCCTCATCCACTAAGCAGGTCATCTTGTCATAGAAGGAGATCAGGTTGGTCAAGCAGGACCTGCCTTTCATAAATGCAGGCCGATTGGGCCTGATTGCCTGGTTGTTCTGTAGGTGCCATGTGATGGCACACAAGAGGATCTGCTCCATAACCTTCCCTAGCACTGAGGTCAGACTGACAGACCTGTAGTTCTCTGGATCCACTTTCAGCCTTTCTTGTAGATGTGCGTCACATTTGCTAACCTCCAGTCCACTGCCACCTCCCCCATCAGCTTGGACTGCTGATAAATGATGGAAAAGTGGCTTGGTGAGTGCTTCTGCCAGCTCCTTCAGTATCCTTGGGTGGGTCCCCTCCAGCACCATCAACTTGTGCACATCTAGCTGGTGTAGCAGATCACTGATCATTTCCTCTTGGATTGTGAGGGTTTCATTCTGCTCCCTGTCCCTGTCTTCCAGTTCAGAGGGCTGGGCACTCAGAGGAAAACTGGTCCTTTAAAGCCTGAGATAGAGAAGGCATTCAGTACCTCAACATTTTCCTCATCCTTGGTCACTGTGTTTCTCCCCAGTAAAGGATGGAGAATCTCTTTAGTCCTCCTTTTGTTCTAATGTATTTATCAAAACATTTATTGTCCTCTATGGCCAGTAAAGGATGGAGAATCTCTTTAGTCCTCCTTTTGTTCTAATGTATTTATCAAAACATTTATTGTCCTCTATGGCAGTAGCTAGATTAAATTCTTGCTGGGCTTTGGCCTTTCTAATTTTCTCCCTCTATTTCATAGAATTATAGAATGTATTGGGTTGGAAAGGACCTCCAAAGGTGGTCCAACACCCCTGCAATAAGCAGGGACATCTACAACTAGGTCAGGCTGCTCAGAGCCTCATCAAGTCTGACATTGAATGTTGCCAGGGATGTTGCCTCCACCACCTTTCTGGGTAACCTGTTCCAGTGGTCTATCACCCTCATATTAAGGAACCTTTTCCTAACAGCTAACCCAAATCTACCCTTTTCCAGTTTAAAGTCATTACCCCTTGTCCTGTCACTACAAACCCTTGTGAATAGTCCCTCCTCTGCTTTTTTATAGGCCCATTTCATTTCAATTTCAATTCCTCATTAAATATTTGTAGACTTCTTCAGTGGTCTCCCTCTTCTTCCATAGGTCATAGACTTCTCTCCCTGAGTTCCAGCCAAAGCTCCTTGTTTGGCCAGACCAGTCTTCTTCCCTGTTGGTTCCTCTTATGGCACACTGGGACAGCCTGCTCCTGCACCTTAAAGATTTCCCTCTTGAAGAGTGTCCAGCCTTCCTGGACTCCTCTGCCCTTCAAGACTGCCTCCCAAGGGACTCTGTCAACCAGTCTCCTAAACAGATCAACATCTTCCCTCCAGAAGTCCAGGGTGGCAGTTCTACTGACCATCCTCCTTACTTCCCCAAGAACTGAAGACTACCATGTCGTGATCACTATGCCCAAGATGGCCTCCAACCTTCACATCACCCATACATCCCTCTTTGTTCACAGACAAGTATAGCAGGGAGCCTTGCTCTCTCACCACCTGTGTCAGGAAGTTATCTTCCACACACTCCAGGAGCTTCCCTCTCTGCTGTACTGTATTTCCAGCAGACATCTGATAAGTTGAAGTCCTTCACAAGAAAAAGTGGTAGTGATTGTGAGACTTCTCCCAGCTTCTTATAGAACATTTCACCTACCTCCAGATCCTGGTTGGGCAGTCTATAACAGACTCCCACCATGATATCTGTTTTGTTGGCCTTCACGTTGATTTTTACCCATAAGCACTTGACTCTATCATTGCTATTGTTAACCTCAAGGCAAGCAAAACACGCCTTAACATAGAGGGCCATTTCACTGACTGTTCTACCTGGCCCCTTCCCATGGACACTATCACAGAGGTCATCCATAAATGTGAGACATATACTGCAATCAAGGAAGCTAAGAGGCTAAGGCCCCAGTGGTACAGGGGATGTTGGCTGAACTATAAATACAGAGAGGTCTGGCAGATGGACTACATCACACCCCCACAGACCCACCAAGGCAAGCGCCATGTGCTCACAATAGTGGAAGCAACCACTGGATGACTGGAAATGTCCTGAAATGCTGGGGTTTGAACCCCGAGCCCCAAATTAAGGTTGACATATGGGTGATTCCCACAGCCCTTCATAAAGAGGTGGTGAGTTTGCCTTATAGCTTCCCCCCAGGGTGCGGCCGGCCCTGCAGGGAGAGCCATAAGGGAAATGAGCCCCAGGGGTCCCACACTGAGTGAACAAAGGTCAGGTGTCTGCTTGGGGATAAAAGCTGGGACCACTTGCAGGGAGTCAGGAGTGTATGACTGTGAAGTGGATGTGCTTCACAGAGTTTTCTGGTTGGGGAAGGACCTCCTGACTCCCCCTGGAGCTGGGCCATGGTCAGATTAGGCCTTTGTAAATATGGGAGAAGTATGTGGCTGCCTTTATCTTATATGATTAACTTGTTGACTTGGTTGTCTCCCAACTATGGGAGGCATCAGTTCTTTATTTGTTCCACCTATTGTTGGTCATGTGGTATCGTTGTTGGGGGTGATGTTGATTGCTTGTGAACTAAATGACTTATTTGTACCCCTGGCGATCATCCATGTAGTGACTTTTCTATATTCAATACTGTTGATTTACTGGTTTGCCTTCCTGCTGGCTGTGTCATTTATGCTAGGCCTAGTAATTGGCAAAACTTGTACCCAGCACCCCATGCCACTGCCTGGAACACCATCCTGGGCCTTGAAAAGCAGGTGTTATGGCAGCACCATACTTCAGAAAGAATTGAGTCAGACAATGGGGATTTCCAAAACAGCCTTATAGATACCTGGATCAAGGAGCATGGCATTGAGTGGGTATATCACATCCCTTACATGCACCAGCCCCAGGGAGCCTGAAGGGTACAATGAACTGTTAAAAACTACACTGAAAGCAGTGGGGAGAGGGACCTTCAAACACTGGTATACAAGTTTAGCAAAAACTGCCTTGTTAGTCAGTGCAATAGGATCCACCAGTTGAGCTGGCCCGGATTTCCAAAACAGCCTTATAGATACCTGGATCAAGGAGCATGGCATTGAGTGGGTATATCACATCCCTTACATGCACCAGCCCCAGGGAGCCTGAAGGGTACAATGAACTGTTAAAAACTACACTGAAAGCAGTGGGGAGAGGGACCTTCAAACACTGGTATACAAGTTTAGCAAAAACTGCCTTGTTAGTCAGTGCAATAGGATCCACCAGTTGAGCTGGCCCTACCCAACCAAAACTCCCAGGTGCTGTAGACGGGGATAAAGTACCTGTAGTGCACTTGAAGAATGCATTAAGGAAGATTGTCTGGATTAACCCTGCTTCTGGCAAAGGGGACTTAATTTGGGAGGAAAACAGTTAATGAGTTAAATTGTATGATGTTAATTGTTAAATAACATTGCTGGGCATGATGTAGATGGTATAGAATAATAGATAGATAGATAATGACCGGGGTTTGACCAGGGTAGGGTGAATGTTCACAAGCTGCTGCAGCTAGGAGAGGCTGCAGCTGGGCAGGGCCACAACCAAGATAAACAACAAACCAGCCAATGGGGTATTTGATACCGTACTGATGTCATACCTTCTATATAAGGGAAAGGGCTGGCCGGAAGACCCAGGATTGGTTTTGTCAATAGTCTGTTAGTTTGTGGCTGGAGCAAGGAGGGCTGCGTCTTGGGTAAATGGTTTATTCTTACTTGCTTTTTATATTATTTCATTAGCATTGTTATTGTTTCTCCTCTCTTTGTATTGTTCTATTAAACCGTCCTTATCACAACATACAGGGCTTTGGGTAGTTTTTTCTCCCCAGTTCTCTCTGCCTCGCACGTGGTGGGGGTTTGGGGGGAGCAGTGGCCAGTGGCTCCTGGTGTTTAGCACCCAGCTGAGGCTAGACCACAACAGATGGCAACTATTTCATAGTCTTCCTGCTGTACAATGGCTTCCAGCTCGTCCTGTTCGCTGCACATGCTGTGTGCATTGGTACAGACTCAGTTCAGTTGGGCTATTGATCCTATCACCTTTCGGGGGGGGACAAGGCCTACTTCCTACCTGAGCGTTCCCAGGCACTTCTGTCATTTCTAGCTCTTTGTGTCTTTACTATCACGTGGCACTCCGTCCCCCATCTCCATTACAATGGCAGACAGAAGAACTTCACTGGCACACACTCCAGCAAATGCTGGTGTGCTTCACCCAGGATTTTCTCTAGTGAGCCTTATTTATGCCTTTCCCCTTTCAGATCTAGTTTAAAGCTCTTTTGATGAGCCCTGCCAACTCCTGTGCAAAAATACTTTTCCCTCTCTGGGACAGGTGTACCCTGTATATCTCCAGCAGGCCTGATGTTCTGTAAAAAGACCCATGATCAAAAACCTGAATTCCTGCCAGTGACACCAGGCTTGGAGCCAGGTATCGATCTGATGAGTCTTCCTGTTTCTTCTCTCATAATTCCTGGAGGGGCAGAGGAGAGCACTAGTTGTGTTTCTGATCCTTTAACCAGTCATCCCAAGGCCTTCAGATTTCTTGTTGCAACTTCATTGCAGCCCACCTGAAAAATCAATAATGGTTAATAGTCTGAGGGCCATGCCAGGGTAGGAAGTTTTCTTGCCACATCTTTAACCCTGGCCCTAGGAAGGCAGTAGACTTCCATGAGAAGCAGGTCTGGTCTGCACATCAGGTTTTCTGTTCCCTTCAGGAGGGGAACACCTATAGCAATGACCTGTCTTTTTTTTTTTTTTTTGTGGAAGTATTTTTGATGTAGCGCATAGGCTGACTTAACTTCCAAGCTAGGTGAACTGTCCTTGTCATTGTTAGATTCCACTTGCAGAGCATCGTACCTGTTATGCAAGGGCACCTGGGAAGGTGGGGTTGTTGCTGAGGGGACATGTTTGCTGTGCTGGGCAGGAGCTTGTTGCTGTTGCCCCCTCTCCTTTAGGTCACTATGTTCAGTCAGGTGGAGAGAGGATGGGGAATCCTCTGTATCTTATCTGATGGCTGTGTCTGTCTCAGGGAAGGTAGGTTGTGGCTCCAGTGGTCAGAGCTGGCAGAGCTTGCAGCACCCTTCCTGCGTGCCCTTCTCCACAAACTGCTGTGCCATGCTCCGTTTGCAGCACTCTGGGTCACTGGTGCTCCCCAGGGGCTTCTTTTATAGGTGTGGGAGTGGTTGCTGTAGCCCTGGCAATGCCCAGGCTTTATCAGCCTCTCCCATGAGAGCTGTCAACTCCTGATGGGTCTGTACACTCACCACTCTGCTGTGGGTCAGGCCAGTGATTGACTCAAGATGATGGAATTTTTGGAGTACCAACCATTACTGTGTTAGTTACATGAGGCTTACATATAAATGGAAATATGGGACACACACCTATGCTGGATTAGTTTGTGATTTATTAGTCCCACATTTCACTTCTTTTTGTTAATGAAGTAGTTGCCAGTATGTCTTAGGGTAAACCAAAAGATGACACTGGTGCTCTGTCAGAGCTGTAATATTAGTTAGCTTAACCCAGGGTTAAGACTGTGAGGTAGCTGTGTGTCCAAGGTGGACTTGACCTCCTAATGATTTCTCTAAAGTGTGTTGCTGAAGCACATGTAATCAGATAATTTCCTAGTGGCACCAGCAGCAATATTGCTTAGCATGAGGTTTGGCCACTTCCATTCACAAGAGCTCTAACATTTCCCATTAGCAGCTATCTGCTCACAGCAGCAGAGCAGCTATTTGATGCTGAGGCTGCTGTGACAGGTACTTGAACATATAAATAGAATCATGCTTCATAAATATGACAGTATCACATGGTTGAATGCATGGAAGTGCTGAAGCAGGAGAAATTTCTCTTACTCCATAATTATGTGTGTGCTAGTATTACATCCAGTGAAGTGATAGGTCTGGTTAAACCCAGAAACTAAGAACTTATGGCAAGCATTGATTTAAACTGTAACTGTGGTAAAATTATTAAATCAAGGGTTGTGATGTAGATGGGTACCAGCACCATATCTGTGTGCATACCCAATGCACTTTGTCTTCAGCTCCCTGGGTGACCCAGGAAGTCCCCAGATGGTCTCTGTGTGGATGAGGCAATGGACTGACTTGAGACAAGGTGATAGACTGATCTCCTACCTGCTTCACAGCAAAGCAACTGACTGTTACAGCTATCCAGGTGGGAATTTCAGGCAATTGCCTGTCGAGCTTAGACCATTTGATAGGCACTATTTTTTTGCTTTGATGTGTTGGTGAACTCTCTGGGTGGAGGAATCCTGGGTGGTCCCAGCAATACTCCCAGTTCCTGCAGCAGGTAAGGGAACAGGCCAAACTGTACATGAGTAGTTTTAAGTAGTCAGCAGAATGCAGATGTGGAAATGTCTTTGAAGGTGTTCAAGATTTAACTAGGCAACTACCTAAGCAGCTTTATCTAATTAAGAGATGGGGCAGCAGGAAGTTGGATTAGATGACCTTCATAGGTCTTTTACAATATAAATTAGTCCCTAATTCTGTGGTTGTAGGTAAGATGATCTTTGGGCATAGTATGGAAGTTAGAAGATGTTTTGTGCATAGTTTAAGATAATAAATAGAAATGCACCATTTGTGTGCTGTAGTTGTCATGTAGGACAATAGACCAGCTGGACTGTAAGAAATGATCAGAACAGATTGTGGTACCCCATCTTGATCCAGTTGAAGACGCTGTTGCAGGAGTGCTTGCCACAGAGAGAGCAACTGGTCACCCTGTTTGAAAGATTTAATTCTTCACATGAATGAAAGCATCGATGCAAAAGATCCCAGTATATTAGGTTTAACAAACACTGTCTGTAGTTGTCTGTGTGCAGCACAGTCCTACAAGCTTCTGCTGACTAGAAAGAGCTGGGCTGTCAGAAATCTTGTGGACCACCAGAGCTGGTGGGTTTTCCTCTACCTCCCTCATTGTGATTCTGGTCCTGCTTTGCATAGAAACATGGGAGTGAACGGGATCTTGTGGGACCTGAATGCTTCCCAGAACCCACTCAAGTTTCTCATTGTATGATAAGGAGTGAAGGATTTGGGCAAGAACTGGTCAGTTCCAAGTGGTTTTCTTTCTCACCAATGTATCTTGTTTAGTTCAGTCTTTGCAAAGAACGATACTGGTGGATTTTCTTTAAGAGATACAGGGGGGGGGAAAAAATGTTTTCAGTCAAAACCCCACAAAACTCCATCCAAAATTCAGTTTGTCTCATAGAATGGTTTAGGTTGGAAGGGACCTGAAAGATCATCTTGTTCCAACTCCCCCTGCCATTGGGTGGGACACTTCCCACTAGACCAGATTGCCCAAAGCCCCATCCAACCTGGTCTTGAACACTTCCAGGAATGGAGCATCCACAACTTCATTGGGCAGTCTGTGCCAGTGTCTCACCAACCTCACAGCGACAAAATTGTTCCTTATCTCTAATCTAACCCTACACTCTTCCAGTTTAAAGTCATTACCCCTTGTCCTATCACAAACAGTCCCTCCCCAGCTTTCTTGTAGGCCCCTTCAGATACTGGAAGGCCACAATAAGGTCTTCCCCAGAGCCTTCTCTTCTCCATGCTGAACAACTCCAACTCTCTCAGCCTGTCCTCATAGTTTTCTAACATCTGAAGACCTTGTATTTTCTAAAGGTTTTCTAAACCTTGTATTTTCTAACGTATAAAGAAAGTTTGACATAACAAAACCCTTTTGTGTTGTTTTGGTCACAGTTTGAGAACCAAAGCTCACACAGGTGCTGTATCATGATGATGATGGTGCATCCATAAGTGTGAAGGCAGAGGTGTATGGCACTGCTTGTGAGAATCTGTGGGTGAATGTGGCTGCCCTGCAGGGCCTGTTCTGCTGTGGTGCTGAATTCCCTCTGACAGTACAGCTGGTTGGACACTGTGACAAGCCATGGCACTGCTCCGCTCCCCTCCATTGAACCCACCATCCCTCAGCCTCTGGGCCTCCACCAGCCCTCCTTTCCTCAGGCTCCAGAAAGTCCTGTGAGTTCCTGCCCCACTCTCCATGCCCTCTCTAATCTGCCTTTGCTCCTTTTCTCACCTAATTCCACGTCCCAGTTCTCCTATTCTTACAGTTCAGCTGCTGACTTCCTCTCTCCTTTCCCTTTACCTACCTGACATTATCTCTGTACCCCTCTAACAGAATATTCTTTATCTGACAGCACTTGTGTCAGCAGTATCATCTCCTCTTGCAATTGAATCTGGCCAAGAGGAATATTTAGCCAGAATGGGAGTGACTTGGCATAATGCAATAAATCATGTGAATTTGTGCCACTTGTTCTATAGCAATGGAAAAGCTTCAAATAGAGACTTGTCAGCAGGTCCTGGGGCTTTCTATTCACAGCAATTATACAGATGACATAAATACTTACAAGATTTTTTTTTCTTTGTTTCACTTTTCATTGTCTTTTCAATAACCAGATACCACAGTGGGCTATACCTCTATGCTGTGATGAAGACTTCAATTAGTATTTCTATGTGCAAGAAGATATATCTCAAGAGCCCAGTGGCACAATTTCCTATCATGCACACAGACACATATATGACAATGATATATTTCAAGATGTTCCAGATATTTTCTTTTGAAAATGACTGATTCCGTATTCCTGCAACTCTGTATCATATTCTGTAGGCACTTCAGCCAAGTTATGCCAATGAAACTCTGGAGGCAAGAATATTTTCATGTCATTCTTGCACAGTCTATCTCATCCAAGAGATAACAGCAGGAACACTTCTCCTTGAAATCCTAATAAATGCACCATTTTTTTAGGTATGGCTTGATTTCACGCTGTCTTGAAAGAGTGATTGACTTTGATTTTTGAAGCCCTGCACATGGCATAAACAGTGCAAAACAGTCTTTCCCATCTGTAAAATATTATTAGCCCTTGGAAACTTGTATTTCTATTTAATCTTCTGCTTCATGCTTCCACTGATACTGCAAATCATTATCAAGTGTGATTTTGATGTACCTCATGCAGTGAATTACTGAAGTCAACTGAACAGCAACAAGTGGAATGAAGGCCAGTCTGCTTTGCAGACCTGTATAACTTCACTGATGTCAGTACTATTAAAATTACCTATGTCCAACCTGAACTAAAGCTAGATCTTTTAGTTTGATGGCAGGCTGTAGATTTACATTCTGAGTCTGTTCCAACGCTAACTGAAGTCAATGACAGTCTGCACTGACTTTGGGGTATTTTAGATGATGTCCCAATTCTTGGATGTAATATCTTAAAGGTAAAAGGATTGTTTTGGGGTTTTATTGTGAAAATGAGTGATGCAAGACAGTAGGGCAGATTACCATCTAGCCAATGACTGCTTCACTGGATGGAGGGTTTCTGGTTTTGAAGCTGGAGCAGTCATAAATTGTACTCAAGAGAGGTAGAGGGGAAACAGTCCATTTTGTCCAGGTCTTATGGTTGTTCCCTTTGTAATAGGATTTAATTTTTACCTGATTTCAAAACTTTAAAACTCTAACTTGAATTGATTAGGATTTACATACACTAAGAATCTGGCCCAGAGGTTCTGGGCCTTTCTGATAATCAGTAAAATAGAGTATATTGACAAGCCCTGCAACAGTTGTGGGTAATTGCAAGCTATTCCCTGATTTGCAGTGCACAGCAGGGGCATCAGTTATAGCAATTCTCCAGGGCCCTGAACTTCTTACTCTATCACTTAAAACCACCTGGAACATGGCATCACTGATTCACTGGCTTCCAGCCAGCAGATTCTTGCCCTGATACAGGGTCCTCTGTTGCCGATTGTCTCAGCTCCTGTGAGAGCCAGGTGTGACAATAGGACTCCTGCCTCTTCAGAAAATACTCATGGCATAAAGGAAAATAAACATAATGTACTGTACATGATTTATATACAGAATTATTTCGTTCTTGCCAGTCATTTGGATATTGCTTTGAATTTCCTTTTTCCAGGTCCTAAAATCAACCCACCAAATCCATAATACTCAAAAAGCAGATCTGGACATATGGATTCATCTGATTGTCCTGACACAAGATCATATGCTCATTTACTCGGTGCTTGCTGAACAAAAGATGACCTTATAAATTCTCTGTGATCCCATGGCATCCTTTGGAAAAGTTTTTGACTTGTCAGGCACACAAAGATACACATCCTTTGTTTTTTTCTCAATCTGGCTCCAAACAGCTTCATTTGAATTTCCACAGTTCTTGTAGTGGAAAACACAGCTCACAGTTGCTTTCTATTTACCGTCCCCATGCCAGTCATGATTTTTAAAGATCATTATCATGCCAAAACGATCAATTTCCAAACTCAAAAATCTTTGACATACGAAGCAATTGAGCAGGCTATGATGTTTCCTATTTCAGATTATCGTTCTTGCTTTTCTTGGCATCTTTTCTAATGTAACTTTTCTGACACAGGAGGGTCTTAAAAATGCAGATTTTTCAAGGTGTCGGCAAACTATGGATTCAGACCGTGGAACAATAATGTTGTCTATTGCTCTCTCTTTCTCACTAATGCCTTTTTTTTCCCCAACTGCTACCAAGCAGTACACTGATGTATTCGTGGAACAATCTCACTTCTGAATATTAGTGCTGGGCTCGGAGCCCATCATTTAGGATGTGACACTAGAACTACTTTCATCCAGTGCTCATCAGTTTACATTTATCTGTACTGAAAGCTATCAGCTGCTGTGATCTACCCAAGCACTCAGTGTTGTAAATCATGTAGTTCTTCACTATCAGTTCATTTATGAATATGCTGACCAGAGTAGGCTTCTACACACATCACTGTAGACCTTCCCTGGTTTCTACCCACCATCATATCAACTGGTTGCTGTTATTACAGTTTCTGTAATGAGTTCTTCCACAAAGGAGAGTCTGAGCAGGGGAACTGTGCACATTTTTTTTGTTTTGTGTATTGATGCAAAGGTGCTGCTGAGCTTCTTGGCAATCACATTATTGTCTTTGAGCACTCTTTTTATATCCTGATTAGTCATGGACCCAAAAAGACTCTCAAGTGAGCATGTTTTTCCTGAAATGCTTCAGGATGTATTATTGTCCTTTTGCCAAGAACTAGGAGAGCAAAGTGATGTCACTCAGATGTCCATGAGAAGTAGTGGATAATAGAAAACAAACAAAATTATTTGGGGTGGGGAGTTGGTGGTTTGGCAGTTCTTTGCTTCTTAAAACTGGAGATACTCATGACCAATGACTATCTGTACTTTGCCTCCTGATCATTTTGTAAGTTTTAGTTCCTTTGTCCAGCTGAGTATTAATGAAATGTTTCTCATGTAGTTACGGTCAGACTTTTGGTAATTGTTTGTGACTATACACCTTATCAAATGGGTAGTGTTCAGGGAGCAAGAGATGTGTCAGGTAATCTCACACTGGAGGAAGCCTTGGGTCTAGATCCAGGACCAGCTGCACAATTCAAGTATTTATCATATATTGCCATGACCAAACCGTGCCAGAGGGCATTCCTGGGACAATGTTAGACAGCCAATGTGATACATTCTTTCAAAGATATGAAACACTGACTTTTCTTTTGTGGTGTGTTTTTTTTTTTTTTTTTTGTTTGTTTGTTTGTTTGTGTTTTTTTTTTTTTGTTTTTTTTGCATGAGTAGGATTTGTAGAATTTAGATATTTCAGAAAAATCCAATATTCCTTGAAAATTGCAAGCATCATTAGAAAAGTTCTCAGAGAAACTCAGCCTATTCCTGTTTCACTGAAAGTCTTTCAGTTTAAGTAGATTATCATAAAGTGATATTGGCAATTGCCAAGGCAATAGCATAGGGTACAGCTCTCTCCATCAGCTAAGCAGAGGTAATTAGATTGAAAATCTGGCTGCATTAGTCTAATCCAATACTGTACAGAATTGTACAATCAGTTATACATATCATCTCAGCACTGTGTCAAATCAATACCTGTTTTCAGCAGAAAAAATGTGGTGGTTGTGCTGGAGATATGACTAATGGGAATACTTTTGGAGTGTGTTTGCAGTTTGCACTGTAAGGAATGATGACAATTGGTTTCTTCTGGACTAATTACAGCTCAGTGACCACTAGTTAGGTAATTACTCAGAGGAAATCCTCTTGAGGGAAGCAGAGCTCAGCTTTGAGAGCAAAACATATCCAATAAAAATTCCTTACATGTGGTAGTAAAACACTTCTCCCAAAAGACAGAAAAAATAATGAAAACAGAATAATGGATATATTTGACCAAGATCCACAGACTTTCATGGTTCTGATATGGAAAAAAAATTCTGACTCTTACACTACCAGTTTTGGTCATCATGATATCAAGAACTTCTTAAACAGCTGAGAGTGGGAAGGTAGCTTTGACAAGGCGCTCTGTCATCTGCATTACTAATGCGCTGTGTCTCCAAGTTATTACACATTTGGTAAGGTATGCATACAGTGAGTGCTATCTATGATGCACACTTTATGAAGCATTGTGGAAATGTTATATCTTCAAATTATCTCTAGAATGGTTCTGACCCCCAGGAAGGCTGTTTCAAGAAGAAAGAATGTGTTAATTCAAGAACATGCCCATGCTATGTATTCAGGACATTCCCAGGGAGGGAAAGGAGATATTTTGCATCTGATACTTCAGAGTGCAGTTCCAGAAAGTGAGGTAGTGGGGGTAGGATATTAATTATTAGAGCCATATTTGATAAAGGTTTCACTATTATCAAAGCCTCCTTGTTATATGGACTAAGGAGCCAAGAAAGATGAGGAAAGAGAAATCTTAAAAGAGAGGAAGGTAGTACCAGGTGGTGTTAATCAAGGGTAAAATATCCTCTTCTATTTCATGTTTCTGTTACAGGTTGTACTGGTTTTGACTGGGACAGTTTTCTTCAGTGTCTGGTGTGGGGCTAAGTTTTGGATTTGAAAACAATATTGATAAGGCAGAGATGTTTTTGTTATTGCTGAGCAGTACTTGCACAGAGTCCAGGCCTTTTCTGCCTCTCACCCCTCTCCTAACAGAGTAGGCTGGGGGTGTGCATGAAGTTGGGAGGGGACACAGCTGGGACAGATGCCCCTAACTGACCAAGGGGATATTCCACACCATATGACATCATGCTCAGCATATAAAACTGAGGGGGAGAGGGGAGAGCAGGATGTTTGGAGTTATGGCATTTGTTTTCCCAAGTAACCATTATACTGTGATGGAGCCCTGCTGCCCTGGAGGTGGCTCAACCCCTGCCTGCCGGTGGGAAGGGTGGATGGATTCTTCATTTTGCTTTGCTTGCAGGCGTGGCTTTTGCTTTACCTGTTACTCTGTCTTTATCTCAGCCCATGAGTTTCCTCACTTCTACCCTTCTGATTCTCTTCCCCATCCTAAGTGGGGGCAGTGAGTGAGGGGTTGTGTGATGCTTAGTTGCCAGCTGGGGTTACACCATGGCACAGGTGTAACCTGAAGCCCTGAAGCCAGTCTATCAAACCTCTGCAGAACTAACTAAGGAATTAAGTCATCAGTAAAACCTGGTTTGCATTGTAGAATTCAGCCTGCAAAAATCTGGTTTCTTAACAAAAATTATCCACAAAGCTGATAAAACAGATTACTGTTTGTTTTGTTTTGTTCTCCCAATACTGCCTTAAAGCTAAGTCACAGCTATGGCACAGCATGATAGCTTACTGTTTTTTCTACTTGTAACCCAGATGAGGACCAGTTCACAAGAGGGAAAAAAAAAAAACAAACTATGTTTTGGGAAGTGCCGTAAATAGCTATGTAAAAATGAAATACTTGACGCAAAGAAATATTAGTGTATTTTATTGCTAAATTTTAGTAACCACTGTGAAACAGCTTCTTCAGATAGGCATTGGAAGTTTCTAGGCAGGTATCAATAGCAAGTCGCATTGCAAATTTTGCAATATCTCCTCCAGGTACTGAAGAGGATTCTGACATTGGGAGGACTTATGAATTACATAGTCAAACCTGCCTTTGATGAAACTACTTCTCTCCCCAAATACCTCTGATGTGTGATCTTCATCAAAATAACATTTTTTACATCTGTGTAGTGCTCTTTGAATTGTGAAATCCTCTATTTCTTTATACATTTTATATGATGAGTATTTCAACCCTCACAAAATAAAAGTATAAGATGTATTTTCAGTGTAGTTGAATTCTACCTTGAGGAACTGCTACAATTAGCCTATGTATTCAAGCTCTCAGTAAATTAAGACCATTTTATCACATAGATTTATTATAACTGAGTAATGTTTGTGCAGAATACAGTATCTAATGTCTGGCTCAGCACAGAGTGGGCTTATTAAGTCTAACTACCATGGCGTTTTTCATTGGCTGAGCTACAGCCTTATAGAGATCACAATTTTGGCAGTGATGGCAGTAGTAATTTCTTTACTAAATCACAATAGTTTCCCTAAATAGGATGAGCTTTGCAGTTTCCCAAACAAATGGAAAAATATATTTTCAGGATCAGTGAAGATAGCAATAATTGTTACAGAGCTTATTGTAATTTATGCAAAGAACCTCAGTTGCTCATAATAGACTATCAAAACTAAGACAGCATGAAAGTGGAGTCCATAATAAAAATAATTGTAGTATAGTTTAAAAAGAACAAATTTTGTTGCTAAATATGAGAGTGCAGAAACAGATGAAGTGTCTATGAAGTGACTGCTTCAGAAGGAATGAAATGCAGAATGCCAGGTCACTTCACCAAGATAGCAATGTAAATTATTTTCCAAGGCACTCAGAACTAGGTTGTTATTAAGCGCAAAATTTTTTTCATTCCTTTTTTTTTAAAGAAAATTTAAAAGGCCACCAATATCCCAATACAGAGGTATTAAAATGTTTCAGTATTTGTTCCTAATTATATGGGCAGGGGGATAGTCCATTACTTTGTTGTCTGCTTGCTTCCTTTGAAGGCAACATGAAGTTGCATCAGGAATATTGGAAGATATAAAAAACATTTAGCCATAAAGTAGTGCAGATTTTGGCAAAAAAATTAATATTTGCAACAGACCATGAAAATACTAATTTAGGGAAATAAAACTATCTACATATTAGTAAGAAATTAATATTGTTCCAGATAATCTCCTAGTTGACATACTGCATAACACAAAAAGGAAAGCTGTATGTGACTCATGATATAGCCTTGAATGTGTACAAGGAAAATTTAAATTATTCCATTTTTGCAAATGTCTTTTTCAATTACAAGGCAGTTTTCATTTCATCAAAATTTCATGGAAATTCTGAGGACTTTCTCTGCAAGGTGGTTTTCTCCAAAATCCTGCAAATAGAGTCTGAAAATGTTGACCTTTATATTAGAAGCTATTTCTGTGTTTTAGGCTATGTTTACTTAATTGGCTAAGGCAGTGATGATGAAAAGACATTTTGAGTAACTGATATTTCGTTCTCTACTCTTCTATTACAACTTTTATTATGTCTTAAAATTAGAATAATAAATGCTAGTAATGTATTAGCTGCTGAAATACAGAAGCCTTTTTCTGAAAATAATGCTCAGGAAATACTAAGCATTTCTGAAGGACCAAAGCTTGACCAAAATCTGGATGCGTATTGCTTGCATACAGAACCATGTGTGGTGACTTCAGTGACCTGTATGGAAACCTGTATTCTGGAACAGACTAACCATCTTCCTTCCCATCATAATTCTTTCCTATCAGCGAAGTTTATTTTTTTCAATCTAATCTCAAATGCAGCACATGAAAGAATATTTTCCTTTTGTGAACAAACTTGGACATGTTACAAATAAAGTGCTGAATATCGATTCTCTTAAGGCAACACCTCAAATAAAAGTTTGTTGCACACAAAGATTTTAATGGATTGACTGAAAAAAAAATAAAATGGCATTTATAATTTTTAATTCTTTTAACAAACTGAATTTTATGACAATTGAATTTTTTAGATGAGAACATCAAAAATACATTTGAAGAAAGTTACATGACATGCTATGAGAAACAGTGTTTTCATAAATATTCCTTATTGTTCTTTATTTTTCAGGTGGTTGTCCTTGGGACTAGGACTAGTTTTGTAAGCTTCTAAACTAGCATTTAAGTATCTAAGAACTAGTGATTTGGGATGTGAGTATAACATCCTTCCAGGAGCCCAAGCAGCAGGTAAGAAAGGTCTCAAATGTTAAGTGCTACTCAGGACGACTTTGTGTCAACTTTGTTGATACACTCTTGCTTTCAACGTTGTGATCAGGCATGAAACCTGTTGTCTGGCTAGAATAAACTTGTTGTGTCTTTTTATTCAAGCTTTTCTGATGTTAAAAGTGACTCATGGTATAGCTGATAAACCAAAGCACCTAATGTAGACAGCTGACCATTGTCTAACATAAGTTTTTATTATTTTTTTAAGACACTCCCACCAGCTCCCATATTCTTACTTTCAGTTCTCTGCCCTCTCCATTCTCTTGATATGACTGTGGGTAGCGACCTGCCCTATAATCAGGATCAGTGAAATGAAGCTGGCTAAAAAATAACCTGCAAACGTGTTCTCTGGGGGAAGGATAACCTTGCCTTCCAGAGCTAGACCTGCCTGCGGGCACCTGGCAAGGCTGAGGGCTGGTTTAACAGAGAAATTTCAGCAAACATAGACCAGTGTCCCTGGAGCTTTGGTGTCAGAGAAAGAAGCTGGCGTTCCCAGAGCCTCAGCTGTGCCCTGGCTGTGCAGACTGCTACACCCTTGGGCTTTGACAAATAAATGAGAATTACTCTAAAGCTGTATCTGACGACTTTTACAGGGAAATCTAAGAGGGTCATGTAGGTCATTTCAGGGAAAGCACATTTCCACATGTTTGCTAGCTCTGAAATGCTTACATGCCCAAAGCGAAAAATTTTGCCTTGGACAACATAACTTTTAGACTAAGCCATCACAGTGAGCATGTCACTCAGTGTAAGTACTGAAGATGCCCTGCAGGATGTCATAGTCTATTTAAACTTTTCTGAAAGTAGGCTTGTGCTCCTGGGTGGGTAACAGGGGTCCAGACTTCTCTTTGACAGTAGCTAGAGTTATGAATATTTTTACACTATTCAATATTAGTCTCTTTTAGTTAATACTTGTAGAGAGATGTAGTACTGGTGTATTGTTCCAGGTAGCAGCACACTGTGATAGGCCAGTGAAACTGTAAAAAGCAGTCAAGGCTAGTTAACTAGGGAGCAATCTACCATATTTTTGGGGTGATAAACAAGTTTAATGGTATAAATAAGAGGTTGGAAGTGATCTAACTTGTTCTCTAAGGAGCAGTGTCCCATATAACATCGAAGACTGAACATGCTTCTGGTGTTGGGCACTACAGAAAAAATCTATAAGAAAAGAAACTCCTTGGTTATCCTATACTCACATCCCAGGGAGAAAATACTGGGAGTGAATCATCTATCTAATCTAGCAAGCAAGGGCACAGAAAGAACCGTGAATGTGAAGCTAAAGAACAACAAATTCAGACTAAAAACAAGACTCACGTTATTCTGGTAAGAGTGATTGAAACAAACTATCAGGCAAAGTGATGGATTCTCCATCTTTCAGTGTCTTCCAGAGCAGGCATGTTCTCTGAAGATGTCTTTTTTTGCCAACTACAGGTTACTCAGAGGACAGTTTGAAGGGCAGTTGCTGACAAGCTGAAGACTCCCCTCTGGGCTCAAACTCACTTAAACATGGTGCACAGCCACAGATCTTACAGGGGAGACAAAACATAAAAGATGCCACAGATTTCTTCTGCAAGCTAAAGGAGAGAAGAGGAGCAATAAGGACCAGGTGGAAATGTAAGCATTAGAGAAGTAAACCTCCTGTGCAGGTACATATAAAACAAAGGCTGTGGGATGTAAATAAATAGTCTGTAGTCCCAGGGTGGGAGGAGGATGTATGAGCTTCTCTATGATGCTTTACACATTAGATCCCCCTATTAGCTTGCGTATATTAATTCAGATGCAATATGCATAAACCAGAGCAAACCCACAAAGCTGCAGCATGATCACTACAAGGAACCCTTTCCATATGCGATGCTGGGGAGCTAAGATGAAAATTAAAAATAATGCTGTAAATGTTGTACTGGCATTTGTGCAACTACACTAAGGAAGGCACATGTGACAGGTGCCTATCTGCATATATCCATTTTCCCAGAAAATTCCCTAATTTTTTAGCGTATTCTGACAAGTCTGCTTGTCCACCTGGTGTGTAGGAAACAGCTTGATGCTCTACCACAGAGCACAAAACATGCCTTATCTCAAGGGCTCAGTCCATGAACTATAACCACACCCTGAAGACCTGGTAACACTGTGTGTGTGTAGGGGGAAATACTGATTTCCATCCCTGGAAATCACACCCACACAGCTCTCCTGTCTGATCTGGGAAACTAATATGGCAGCTTCTAGTGTGTGGTCATTTTTTATGCCCTCACAGACAGGCAGCAAAGGTGGAACAGCAGAACTGCTAGTGTCAGCTTGTCTCCTTGAACCAGGAAAATGTGAACACCATGTAGCTGCACCTCTAAGCTGTTTTGTTTGGTTTGTTGGTTTTTTTTAAAGGTCAGGATATATAGAAGAAGTGGGGGCAAGACTGAAGTGACTGATTCACAATCTCCAAAGCTTGTGCAAAGGTTTTAGTCCAGCACTGTGTTCCAAATATTTTTTGTTGTTCTTGTGGAACTCTTGTAATGTCCCATTTTACTTGTACTGCTAAAATCATGTGGCCTTAATCCTTTGTTTTGCTAAGTAGGAGTCAGTGTGATCATTGTCTTGCAAAGGTTCAAATCTTTGTCATTTCCTTGGCGCTACCATTACACTGATGCTATCACTGGAAAAGCACAAGCTACTGTGAGTTGTTATGGATTTGTCATTAGCATAGAATCCTATTGATTCTCCATGTCTTTTTTCCAAGCCTGAGCAACATAGACAGCCTAGAATATAATCATGGAGCACTGAGTTTAAAATGAAAGTATTACAGGTTGTTTTCAGTTCAGTTTGCTCCAAATTAGAGTGAATAGCAGGAATTATTTACGAATACATTCCAGTCTTAAGATTCAGTGTGTTTGAGTGTTAAAAATTATTTTTTTGCTCCATAGTGGGTAGGCATTTTCTGATACATGCTTTTCAAATGGAAGTTAGACACATGCAGTTGGGTTGTTGTGGTGGTGTTTTTTTTTTTTTTTTTCCTGCTAGACGTTCAACAAGTAAGACTTAAGATTTTAAGGTGTTTTATTCTATTCCCTTCCTATTTATATCCTTTGAGCTATCTGTGCAAACAGTTGTACAAGGGGAAAATAAGATTAAATTAATGTGAAAAATTAATTTTAAAAGCAAAACTCCCCTCATTCTGTAAGGCTGGAGTTGGGAACTTCTGCCTAGACAGAGGGTTCAAAGCCGTATACTGCCACTTTGGGCCAAGTTTAAAATCTGGCCAAGTTTTGAACAAGCCTAGACTAAATTATACATTTAAGTGCAAGCCTAGTGAAACACCAGATTTCTTACCAACCCACCCCCACACAAAGCCCTGTAGTATCAACAGTCCGATGCTCTAAGTTTGTTTAGGTATTTGTTAGGTATTTCCCCCCACTTTTCAGCTCTTTTCCTTTACTTTATCAAAGGTCTGTTCAGTGATGAGTATGTCCCCCATTTTTTTTTAGTTTTATTTTATGTGGAATGTGGCTCACTGGCACTGTATTCTCTGTTGCTTCTTGAATTAGGCAAGTTCTGAGAGGATTGTTCTTTGAACGTTGCCTGCAGATTCATACGAGTACAACCTTCCCTGGGGGTGTACTAATCTTCTCCTTTCCCATCAAGGGGAGTGTAATTACAACAGAGTGTGGTGTGACAGATGTGGATGTTATGAACAGACTGTCAGCACTTCCTGAATGACTCAGGCATTAGCTTTCTCTCCTACCAAACACCAGCAGAATGTGCTGTGTATCCCTCTGTTATTTCTTAGTATCAGTTCCCATTCATCCTTACACTGAATTTTAGCCAAGCACCAATAAACTGTATGTTGCAACATGTATGATCCTTCCTTTCTTCCTTTTTCTGCTCATTTGTCCCTGCTTACCTTCCTCTGCTCTAGGTGGGACCAGGAGCCTTTATTTCTTTTCAAATGGAAATCAGTCAAAATTTGCATTTATCGAGTGCATCATCCAATCTTTCATGTACTGCCTTTTTATGCATTTCTGTGTTCTGCATTTTCCTATTAAGAGAACTGTCTTGAACCTTTCCACCTTTTTATTGTGTTTTAATGTAACTGTTCAAATCACAGAGCTCATGGCTCACTTCTCCTCAGAGTCCATTTTTTTTTTATTATTACAAATCTGTAGCAAAATTGGAGAAGCACTCTGCCTTGCAGTATATTTTACACTTACATGAACATACAGACTGAAGTGTTTTTATTCCTAGAGGTCTCACTTTCTTGTAATTCATTTCTTGCTAAATAAAATGAAAGGCTATCCATTTTACCTCTAACTTGGAAGCCAAAAAACAGAAGAAATCTCAAATATGAAAGCAAACCTCCATTGAAGTTTCCATGGCTGCTTTTGCATGGAATAAAGTAAAACCTATTTTTTTTTTTGTATCCAAATGCAAATGGAACTAGAGAAACCTAATTTCCACGTATGCTCTAAAGTTTTTCTGTTAAATCCAGTCCTGTGTTTTTTGGTTTTTTTTTCCTCTGTCTCACTGAGATTTGTCACTACAGCAGGGAAATTATTCATATACATTCTTGCATATAAAGGCAGCTCTTCTATTCCTTCTAATTTCCCTTTTTTTTTTTTTTTATTTTTCTTACTCAGAAGTGCAAAGCTTGGTGTCTGGGCAAGCACCTTGGTACCCTTGGTTGTTAAGCAAAGGGAATCCTTTGTCTTCTCGTGCTGCCCTGCACTATGAGAAAGTACTTCACTTGCCAGTACCTGAATGCACAGTACCAATGCCTGAGCCCCCAGTGACATCTTAGAGGCTGGAACCCACCTTCACAGCTAACTGATGAGCAGGTCAAGGGAAGGATAACATCTGAGACTCTCTCCCCTGCTTAGCTTTCAGCATCTCCCGTCTCCAGGTTTGGGCTCCCTGTTTTCAGCCATAGCCCCAGCACTTTGAGGGTTTGACAGACAAGCTCTGGTGAGCTGCTACTACTCTGCATACCACTGGCTGGAGGACATTGCTGTTTGAACAGAGCTGACAGGTGGACACACTGCAGCAGCATCAGTTCCCAGTCCTTCGAGTTAACTCAACCACCCTTTCCCCAGCAGTTTAACCCAGAACACCAGGGTGACACTGAAAGTGCTGAGGTGCAGGAGCGTGTGCTGTGCTGCTGATGCAGAAGGCATCAGAGGAGCAAGTCGAGATGCAAGGTGAAAAGTCCTTGGCTGTAACACCTTAAGCTTCTGCATCCCGTTGGCCTGAGCCTGGCAGGCCTCCCATTCAGCATATAACTCAGCTTGGGACACCGAGCAGAGCCCAACCTCTGACTTCTTAAATTCTGCAGTGTGCAGCTTTCAGTCTCTGTACGAATCTGGGCCTCAGAGAAGTGAGCCTGAGAACATTAACCAAACACTGGCTTCTCTCTTCCTTGAGCTGCAGAAGGGCTGCAGAGCTGCTTTGCAGATACTGCCCAGCCTCAGGCACAGACTGCATCTTGGTGGGACCTTCTCCAGCATTTCTGAAAAGGGACATTTACATTGGCAGGAAATGCAAAGGATCTGTCAAGTGAAGAATCCTCTAGTCCAATCCTCCCTCTATCCCCATCCCAATCCTTCCAAGATAATGGTCCTTGCAAGGAGCAATTTTGTAAAAAGTTTTTTCATCAGGAGAAATGTACCCCTTCACACAGCTCCTGGCATCCCAACCCCATTTCCATAGGATCCCTCAGACCCTCCTGCATGGATCAAGTCATGGAAATGTGGGTTAAGCCTCTTTCTAATCACTTGTTTTCATTGCAAGTATTCATGGGAAATGTAAACATTATTAACTTTGTCTCAATGCTCCAAACTGTTTCTTGGTATTGGTCTAACACAATCCAGTTCTTCATGTTCAAGAATACCTGTAACAGGCAAAAGGCCTCCTCTTTCCTTGTAGGACAGGGGACATGGGACATGCCTTTCCTTTAGGGAACAGAAATAAGGGAATACAGCTCCTTGCTCCAGTCAAGATGCTACAAGAACTAAGCATGTGGCTTATTCCTAGCAGCAGCTTCACGAGTGAGTTGGTGGGTGAGATTTTTTTACAGTTGTATTGAAAAATTGCAAACAACAGTCCTGACTGGAGAAGAAAGACCTGCAATTGCAAGGTGAATTATTGGGTATAAATCACTCAAATGACTCCAATCTCATTCAGTGTAGCTGTTTGCATGAGATGCTACTGAACCAAGAAACAGGCAAGAAAGACAACCTGAGAAGAGTGAGGTGAACCATTTTCTTTCTCAGTGGCTGCTGTTGGCTGTGTAAGTGACTGCTTATCTCAGCAGTCTGTGTGAACGAAACTCATTTCAGATACAAGCATTTTTTCCACATTTTGGGTTCATATTTACATTTGTTAAGGTTAATAGACCTGACAACTTCTTCATGTTCTCACCAGGGAGCAGTCACTGACAAACTGTGGGAAGGACTGAAACAATATTCTCCACAGAAATTGAAGTCTGTGCATCATAGGGCTGTTACACATTCCTCCCTAGTAACAGTCCTCTGTCCCTGTTGGTGCAGTTCAGTCTGGTGCCCCTGACTTTACCTCAGCTATGCTCATTTGCACTACCTGCACATCTGACTGCTTATTATTGCTACTCATCTTTTCACTGTTCTTCCAGTAACTGGGGTGGATCCTTAGTGTTTCCTAAATCCACTTTGTTCTTTAGAGTCTTTCTTGGTGCTTTTTCCCTTCTTCTAAAGCGTTTCTCTATTTCTTCTGTGCTTGTGCTATAGGGCCATAGCTTTAAGTGCTCTATCTTGCCTTTTATACCCCATCTGCAAAAAGCAAATTTTTAAGGGCACAGGTAGAAAGGAGAGGTCAGGCAAGAGGTGCCTTGGCCACTTATAGAGTAGCATGCCTTTAAAAAATGAAATATTACAGGAAACCAGGAAATTAATTCGGGAGAACTGAATCGATTTTTTAAGGGTAGTACGTAATCTAGGGAAGTAGAAATCTGCATTTCTCCTGCTGGTGGCAGGGGTCTCAGGATATGAGGCAGGGACATTAGTGAGTCCAAGGACACTATTCTTCCTGTTTTCCTCCCCTTTCAAGCAGATTCAAGCAAATAAGACACGAGATATAAGACCCAAGAAGTTAGCTCCTTTGAGCTGAATTGCAGTAACTGGCTGTAAGCCTACTCTTAAGCTAAAATACATGTGAACTAAAATGGAGGAATTTAAGGTAAAATGTTTTATTTGCATTTAAAACAGTATAAACAGTATGGTCAGGTCCTGTGCCTAAGATGATTTGTGGTAACTTGCCACCGAGGGAAACATATCCAAACCACAGAGAGAGTACTTTCTCTTCCCATTCTTCCAGGACTAGTACGAGGAGAGACAGGAACTAAAAGCTAGTGACAGAGTCTAAAAGTCACTGCTTTGCAGACTAGGTTTCACAAAGCTTCATCCCCTACGGAGATTTTACTAGATTGTTTCATTGCATTCCTCTGTGATCTTGCCTTTAATGAAGCCTGGCTCCATCACTGCAGTGCTCACCCATGGAGAGATCTTGACCACAATGCCTTTACTTCCCAGGTCTCCACAATAAATGTCTCCCCAAAGTAGATGATAGTTAAAGTTGTGTGAAGGGGTCAGGTTCTTGCTGTTAGTGACCTTGTGGTGAAAAGGGTAAGTCAGCCTTTGTTAGCACCTTGTATTAGCCTCTGTGATAGATGATACTGCTCTTTCCATGGGAGTCCCAGCAACAAATGCTGCACATGGCCAAATAATAATCATAGTTCTTTATTTGCAGATCAGCTTTCTTCTTGGCATGCTTATCTCATTTCTCCACCTCCAGCTGCACCCCATGTATCCTCTGGTATTTTGGAAGACTAGAAGCAGAATCTTCATGGCTTGCCATCAGTGCACCTTAGTAATTTTATGTCATATCTTGTTTGCCATGTGTTTTTTTTAATCAGGAAGTTCTATTCCACATCCTCTCTGTGAAGTTTCAATTTAGTTCTTTGTCAGATAAACCTCATATGGTGACTAACGCAGGAAGAAAGGTTGCTTAAAAATCACATAAGGTATCAAAGATTTGGTCCTGAGTGAAGATGTTAAATATAAATGCAAATAGGAAAGGTAGACTTGGAGGGGGGGAACACAGAGGAAGAGAGGGGTGCAGGGGTGCTGGCTTTCATACAGCTTTTCTTCAGGGATAAATAAATTCAGAACATTTTTAGATACGGGCTGAATAGACTATAATGCTGCACTTGTCCTCAGTTTTTATCACAACTGAGGAGAGTGAAAAATTGCCTCATCCATAAGGGCTTGGAATATAATGAGCCTCTCTGTCAGTCCTAATAGCTTTCCTTTTGAACAGATAGCTGCACTGGAGGAGAGGTCGCTTGTTCCAGCAGTGCCAGAGCAGCATGAGTTAACCACAAGTTTGTCTCTGCAGCTCAGCTGGCTTGTTAGAGATACAGACACCTTCAGTGGTATGCAGTGGAGTTACCAGTTAGACAGACAGACTTATATAGAGAGAGTGAGCTATAGGTGCACTTAAAGGCAGGCAACACATGTAAATGCATACAGAGAGGAGAAAAA
This sequence comes from Merops nubicus, assembly GCF_000691845.1. Lineage (NCBI taxonomy): Eukaryota > Metazoa > Chordata > Aves > Coraciiformes > Meropidae > Merops > Merops nubicus. Next base: position 58,562 of record NW_008631625.1, read on the forward strand.
TGCTGAAAAACAGGTAGCAGAGTAACACCAGATTTGCTTAAAATAGCTCCCTGTACTAATAGATTAATACATATATAAAATGCAGAATATATATGTACAATTTTGTATATTTGTACCATATATATATTCACAAGTTCAGTCTGAGCAGCATTGAAGATATTAAGTCCCCAAACCCACAGGTTTATTTAACCTCTAAACTTAAAGAGCAGAAGTACGTGTTCTTACATACCAATAGATGGTGACTTGTGTAATGAGCTGTTGACTTCTATCCTAATGTACATTTCTCTTTTTATTAGAATGAAGCAGAATCTGATATTACTGTCTGTATTAATATTAATTTACCTCTAAATACATGCTGCCAGAAACATCCTGACGATTGTAGGAGTCTAAGGAAAAACTATGGAAAAATAAGGTGAACGTGGTCCCTGCCAGATTCTGTTTGGTATTTTTAATATCTTTGTACAATTCAAAACATTTTGTTTTGTTAATATGGTCTGGAGAATGTCAGGTACAAACGATTAGGTTACAATTCAGATACTTCCTGAACAAAAAAAGCACCCAAGTTTTTCTTCAGTTATGTAATGTCATGTGCATCATCTTGTACAAACAGTAAGCCTTCCCACATCAGGCAAAGCTGTCTCCCCCAGTGTGTCTTGTTTCCACTCAGAGCAACCTCTCACTTTAGCTATCTGCTATTAAAAGGCCACTTCAAAGTCATACTTGGCACCTTTCC
>NW_008631625.1:59325-120860 GCF_000691845.1 Merops nubicus
GGTTGCAGCAACAAGATCAAACAAAAGTGCTTTCTTTGGCAGCTCTAGTCATGCTCTTCAACTGGACAGGGGATCAGACTCTAATCAACAACAGGCAGAACCAAAGACCTACTCACCACTTCCCTCCAGTGACTCTTGTTGCTATTAATACTCTTCATCTGACATAAAGGGCAAGAAAGCCTTTAGCCTCAGATGAGTGGTGAAAGTTCATTGACAGCTGTGTACTGAATAAGGAAAAGTAACATTTATCTCTCTCTCCTGTTAATGCATCTCTGAGATTCAAAAGTTATTAGAGCTGAATTTTTCTTTTTTGTACCACATCTTTTGCATTTGTACAAAACTTACTACAATGAAGGGATCTATTTCCAGTGGTTTAGCCCAAGCTGCCAATCTTTATCAACAACAACAAAACTAGTTCATTGGAATAATTGACAACTTCCTGTAATTTGCTCATTATTTAACAGACTGTGACATATTCAGCTGGACTCCATCTTAAAGGTCTTTTCCAAACTGAACAGTTCTATGACTCTATATAGTTTATGGCTTTCAAAAGCAACTGTGAGACAGTCTTGAAGGCTTCGGTTGCTGAAAATCAGACTTCTGTAAGGAGACTTAAAGTCTGTAATAACAAATCATTTTGGCCTATATAACTGACTCCCTTTCTGTAAGTGATTAGTGAAGAGTTTTTAACGGATATTCCTGTGATTTGTAGCCGAGAAGTATGACCAGGTATTCTTTTCCCCTTGCTTTTCTTGTACTATCCTGTTGGATGAATCTGCCATTACAAGGGGCCTGTTCTCTCCACCAAATCATAATTTCTTTTCTCATCAAACGAACTTCAGTGAGTGAACTAGCATTTGTTTCCTGAGGGCAATTACACAAACTAAATTTTTCTTGTGCAAATGTTTATGGGAAGCCAAACCAGGGCTTGACTGAATCAAAATGTCTGAAGAGCAACCAAGGCATCTGAACATCTTTCTCCTGATCATCACTTACTTTCGCTGTTGATTGATCTATTACAGTAAGACCTTGTGCATGGCTGGACTCCAGGCATCTTCTGGTACAGTGTTTATTAATGCGTTGCCAAGATGAAACATTTCTGAAACAAGATTAGCATCAGTATTTGCAAGCAGAGGGTTAGCTCTAGAAATAGCTCAATCAAAAGATGTCAGAGCAGGCAGCTATTCATGGAAAATTATTTGCAAAGGACATATTCCCCCCTCTCCAGTTTTACTTAATGTTTTCCTCCCAGCATCAGGTTCACTCTCCAGTTCAAAGCTTAGATGGGGTAAATACATGTTTGCTTCTTATAGTATAGCTCTGTTTATTTTCTGCTACCTTTCTTCCCGCAAAACTGCCTTTTGATTTCTTAACCTGTGTTTTTGTCTTCTAATGACTAACTGCTAAGCCTTAATCTGTGCCAATACTGACAGAACAGGCTGTGCCTAGACCACCCTGAAGCCGACATAAGAGGAATTTTTTTTTTAATTAAAATAATTTCTGTTCATCTCTTGCTAAGGAGACTGCTCTTGTAAACAGCTGTGTGGGGGCAGGAAGGATGGAAAGAACTGTCCTGGTAGAACAGAAGCTTTGGAGGCTCACAGAATTTATGCTGAGCCCATACACTTTTGGCTAAGACAATTTAAGTCCATTGGACTTTTCCTAAATAAGAGCATGATTTTTAAGTCTAGCCTTCTACCCTTGCAGGGTGTGCTTTTGGAAGATGCAACAGCCCTCTATTTTCCATTCTGAGGAAACAACAACTAGTATCTTGGCTTTCAGAATGGGTATACAGCCAAGTCTTATAAATGCAATACAGGTGATTTGCAGTGTCCTGCTGTGAGCCTAGTGACACTGTAACCTGAACCCATAAGGGGACCAAAACTGGCCTCAGGCAATGTCTTTTAGAGGAAATACACAAACAAAAAGCAAAAACAGTACCAAAACCCAACAGCAACCCAAAAGCAACTTAAAAAAATGCATGGGGGAAAAGTGAGAAGAAAATGGTTATTATTCCTTATTCTGTTTGAAACAGGAACTTTTGCTGGGCCCTGATCTGTATTCTGCCTCTCCTTTTACTTCATGAGTTTTGAAACCCAAGACAAAAGTTGTTGGTTTAAAACTATTTTAGAGGATCGCAATCTAACCAAGAAATATGTTCTAAATCTGACTTGCTTTTACTAGCTAAAGGGATTTTTCAAGGAAGACATGCTATGGCAAACTATATCTTCACACACATTGTAGCTATTTATCAGCTGAAGAGTTAACCTGTATAGAAAATATGCATAACATAGACTAGAGTTCATGTGATTTTCTGTTTTCCTGTTGAATATGGTATCTGTGAACAACGAATACAATACATTGCTGCTATTAATGCTGTAGCCTGTCCCTTTGTTTAATTGCTGCAATTAATCTTAATCTGCCTTTGTTTGGCAACAGCTAGGTTAGGAAGAACCAGCTGACTGCTTTTAACAGAGGCTGCTGTTTTGATCACTAAACTCACAGTCCTTTCTTTGAGTGATAAAAATATTCAGTATTCTATTGCAATCTGAGTGGATGCTGTATGGTTCTTCAAAGTAGAATTGTGTATTAGTAAGGGAGTGGGAAAAATATTTGCTACAAAGGAGTATTTTTGTAAACACATTAAAAAAAAGAATTCAGTGTGTCTAGAACATTTTGCCCTGTTCTGTCTCTAAAAATGACACAGCTGTGTTTCACATTGTATGAAGCACTCACATAAGTATTTAATTCATCCATTGTAATTTGAGCTACATAAAGATGATGTAATAATTAGGTCTGAAACAGATGGAAGACCTACTTTAGATAATACACTCACTAAAATAGCATACGCTGCCTTCCTTCAATTCTATACATTTTAGTCTGTAAAGCTGTACTTTCAATCAGATGACTGTTACTCAAAATAATAGACTAGGCAAGATTTGCACAAAATTTTGTGACACAGAAGCTCTTCAATTTTGCAGTACTGCATTTTTGTAGGCATAGCTGTATATTCATAGAGCTCCATGTACAATTTCTTGGTTGTGACTCTAGGAAAACACAGTGAGTACCAATCTCACTGAAACAAGCTTCAATTCTTTCATTGAGTGTCAATGAGTTGAGTTTTACCCCATCTAGGCTGAAGGGCTGTGAGCTGCTCTGGTCTCACCAGGACAATGATCAGCCAAGTGGGTCATCTGGTTTTTACCCTTGATTATGTGAAGAGCAAGACTATACACACAAAGAGAGGATGGAGCACGCTGTCTGGATAGTCACATCTTCCCTTGCCAATGCTCCTTCTTTCAAGAGCCCAGTTAAGCAAAGTTCTCTACTGTTTTCAGCTCCTCTAGCCATAAACAAAAGCTGATGTCCCACCTGGCATAACAAGTCAAAGCCAAGTATGAGCTTCACCTAGGACAAAGCTGGGACCTAATGCAACATTTTGCAGAGCAGGTGTTGCCTCACTCCATGCAGCTTCATCTCCTGAGTCAGGAGGAGCTCAGCTTCTGTAGATGTCAGAGACAGCCTTGATAAGGAAATACTGGGGGATGTTGACAAAGGCATCAGGTATTGCAAATGCTGCAGAATAAAGTTGATCATGGTACATTTGCCATTTCTATGTGTTCAAGAATTTCTAGGGTTTATAGGGACATGCCAGTATTTGGTTGTGCCAGCATTACATGGAAGTAGCTAGTGTGCTCAGACCCTAGGATCTGGACAATTTTCTTTTTGGAATGGATGTATGCCTGACGTCTCTCTATTCCAAAAGTATTTTAAATGGTAAGAAGCCTTCTGGGTCTCTTGACCTTTTACATGTCTGTCATGCTGATGGCCAGTCGTGTCTCTCACAGTTCAGCCTGCTGCAAAGTGACTTCTTAATATTTACATGGTGTGCTACTTGCACCCACCAGCATGCAGTTCAGGTCAAGAGTAGTGCTGGGGAAAACTGAAATGGTTGCATGGCTTGGTTTGGAAAACATATCAATGTCTGTAAAAGCAATGTGCAGAGATTTTCTCATGCATGATTTTGTGTTGACTGGGTCAGGCACGCAGGGCTGAAGAAACCCCTCTTTGGACCTGTAGTCCCAGTCCCTTGAGCAGGGGCTTCTCTGCTCCAGCAATTACAGTCACATAGTTCAGACTGTTGCTCAGACTATTGTTAGCATTAATACCCTTCAATTTAATCAGTGCAGAGTCACCTAGCTGTGACTGGGCAGCCATCACTTGCTCCCTGAAGGCCCATTTCAGCAATGGAATACATGTGCTTGTGTTTTACCAAATAAACTGTACTTGCAAGATGTCTGTGCTTGCAAGATGTCCTCCACAGGGATGCAAGTCTAAATCATGTATATACATGTAAAATGATTCCATGAGTAATTAGTTCAGATCTTAAGAATTTTAAAAGCGAGATGTGGTTTTGTTCACTTGAGGAAACATTGTTTATTATTACAAACAAACCCCAGCCTGTTATAATTACTATTTTATTTTCTTATTACCGTGTCAATCAGGAATACTGGAGAGAGAAACGTTCTGTGGCCCAAAGAGCTTAAAGCCAAGCATAAGACAAGGGATAGCAGATGAATGTGGTGGAGATGTCTAAGTTGTTTCAGCAGTGAACCTCATAAATAAATGCGCTTTTTTTTGTTTGATTGCTATTAAAAGAAAAAAAAAAAAATCTCAGGATTGAAACAGTATTGCATCTGGCCCCAAATGAGAGCTTGTTTTGGATGCCTTTAAAAGATACAAAGGAAATGAACAGCTGGATTTTTCACAAAGCTGCTATAGATCCTAGTGCTGGCATTTCTCTTATCCCCTGGCTCACAAACGGGCATCTTCCTGGCTTGTTTCTGGTAGGAGTCAGGGGGTCTCAGCTTCTCTTTTCTCCCTGCTGTATGTGATATTGACAGGTAAACAGCCCCAGAGACCCTGGTGCTACAGGCCAAGGAGACTATAGAGATATTTTGTGGCTTGCTCTTTCCTTTTAATATCTTACATGAAATTAAAGTATCCAAACAGAGGGCTTCTGCAAGCCAAATTCCACACTGAGTTGTCATCCTGTGATGAAACTGTTCACCAAGGAGGTGGGAAGGGGTGTCACCACCCTCAGCACCTGGGCAGCATGTCCACTGAAGTTTATTAGGCCAAATCTGCAGTTCAGACACCACAAGATACTGTGGGTAATTCTGATGGCAGAAAAAACATGAAGACTCTAATTTAGCAATTGTGCTATGGAGCTTTGTGAAGTAGGCTGATCCTGAGATGAAAACAAAAATTATATATATACATACATACACACACAGAAAGAATCCTTACTCCTGAGGCAAGGCTCTGTGGGCCTTTGTATTGAAAATAAGCAGATTGTTTGAGATACTGAAGTAGGAGCCAACAGAAGAACTCAAAGACAGAAGGTCTTCTATTGAAACTGTCACCTCCCAGGAGCACAAGAGCAGAGACAGCCTGTGAGGTTTTGTACTAGGATAGGTTTGGGACAAGGGTGTTACCCATAAGAGAGGCTGAAATCAGACATCCAGGTCAACCAAAACAAGTTTTCATGCACCTCATAGACTACTCCACAGCATTTCTGCTACATTTGTGATTCATGTGCTGCAGGAAAAAGTATTTTCTGTAAGCTTCAGAAAGCAATCTTCTCTATTACTGCTCTTTTTCTTCCTCTGCCAATTGTGCTGTTAATTGTAGGCAGTGTGCTCATTTGGCATACTGCAGAGATGTGTCCCTTTGTTGGTTTACAGATTCTTCACCAAAACCTTGTTTATTATTTGATGTTATTAAACAGCTGATTTTCCAGGAGCACATTCGAGCTCTGGATTGTTTGCCAGCAGTTTGTAATAAGCCAAGAAAGAGCAACAACATATAATCAAATCCGTTATGACTACATTAAGATTACAGTAGAGAAAGGAAATTAAACAAACAAAAGTATTGCGAAAGTACAGCTAAGAACAATGAAGATATCTGAGCAATGCGGTAAACACTTATTACTACTTACTTGTCTGCTTACTCTCAAGCCTGGGACTGAACAGACTTTCCTTTAAAGGCTGCCCTCAGATAAGCTCAACCTCTGTTAATATGGAATCACATCAAATATGAACTTGTTTCTCAGCAGCTCTCTTAGCAATACCAAAACCATTCCTTAAGTGGTCAAAATCTTCTTTTGGTCCTGGCAATTTTTATTACTGAGCAAACAACGGAAATGCAGGTAAGATGATAAACTAGCAAAGGAATCCATCAACCTTATGAAAAATAAATATTTAATATAGATAAATTCAAAATTTTAAAGAAAATACTGATTTTCATAGACACATAATGGAGAACTAGTATTTAAAATGCACTAATGTGGGTATGCTTGTCAATGAAGAAAACAGGTAATAAATTAGGTACAGTGTCACTTCAGGCCAGAATGTCACCGTTCTTCTTGATGGGGAGAGGAAACAGAAGGCAGAAAAAGTAAATAAATGCAGGCAAGCTACTAGCAGAGGTACCAGGCTCCACAGAAGACAAACAGAAATAGTTTTGAAAGTCAAATCTGCTTCCCAGTTCTCCCTCAGTTGATGTTTGCTGTGGGAGAGGGGCTGGAGATGGCTGACAGCACCAGCCGTCTGCCCTGCACACCACGCTGCTGGCTGGCCCACGCTCTGCCAGCAGCTTTGTCTTCCCAAAGTGCAAACGTGAAGGGCAGTTGCTGAGATGTGCAGGCTCCGACCAGGCAGAGAAGTATGCTGCTTACTGAAAAGTATGTTTTTAAGGGAATGGTCTTATGTAATGATTGCTATAAAAATCTGTCTTTCTCTGCCAGCATCTTTATGAAAATCTTAATAGCAGACTTCAGATTATTGGGCCATAAAGTTAATTGGGACTTTGTTCATCCAGCTATTATGCCATTGAGATCAGTGTCTCTCCCAGGATTGAGTTTGTCTATAAAAGAATTATTCATTGTGTTGTCAGAAGCAAGGATTGTATTTCAGTATTTTTCTAGAGAAGACTGCTGAGGCAGAAAGTGAACAGAGAGAGGGAGAAAATACATGTCATGCTGTGCAAATGCTATGGTCCTCCTTTATTCTCTGCATAATTCAGTCCTCACCAGTTTTTAACAGGCAGGCTGCACTCAGTTTGCCTTTCAGAAGCTGATGATTTGGAATGCCATATCTCACCTGTTTCCTTGCCACAGCTCCAAACACAACAACTGATTCCCTCAGAACTGGTACTCTGAATAGCTGGAAATCATTACTTCCCCCCAGGTTTCCCCTCTCACCATTTTTCCATTTAGGGTTAAAGAAAACTAGTTAACATCATTGCTTTAAAACAGTAACTGGTACAGGTAAATTAGACTTACTGAGAGTGAAGAGACCAGCTCTTTTCACCAGTACCTTTACAATGAAATAAAGCTGGTGGGAAGTAGCTGTGAATCTATCCCACCAGGGCAGGCGTGGTCATACCAGGGGGCATTTCTGTCTGCTCTCTGTGGGGTTTTCTATTCTCATGCACCCAGGCAACAAAATTAGTTGGAGGAGAATTCTTATTCTCCTTAGGCACAACCCTCTTGATTACAGCCAGTATTACCACTACCTTCTGGGGATTAAGTCAGTGCCTTCATTAATTAAGTCACAGGGAGTGTTGCTGGTTTTGCAGCAGTTTTCAAGATCTGAAATGTGTTCCAGGCTTCACAAAATGAAAACCTCTGAGCTTTTCTTCATACACAGAGAATGGTGTAATGGTGGTTTTTTTCAGTGCAAAACCTGAGAAGCTCAGCTAAGAACATAGGTACAAATTGCCTGTGAGAGGGGTTCTGATAGTCAGCTCTCCAAGGGGGAGGGAAAACAATTGGAAGTCTCATGGGTTGGCAGTTGGCCCCAAAGGGAGGTGTAGGAGTTTTGGGCATCTGCAACCCAAAGCCCTGCCTGGTCACACACAATCTGTACCAAAAGCTACAGGATTTGCTGCAGAAGCCCTCCACAGCAGTATAGTGAGTGTCCAGAGTATGCCTGAGCCCTATTTTAAGTGTGAGTCCGAACTCTGTTCATCCATTGTGAAGTACCTGGGTGTGAGTCCTCTGTGCAGAGATGCAGGGACAGGATGTATAAAGCCTTGGACTGTGATGTCCCCTGCCTCTGCAGGATCAGGACATGTGTGAGCAGCAGCCAAAGTTGTCATCACTTATCCCATGCTTGTGGGAAGCACTGGGTAGCTGATGTCAGGTATGGTGCCCCTCTAGAGAGACCAAGCACTACAGGCTGCAGAAGCACATAGGTGGCATAAAAAAGGGGCAACAAATGGGCAATGGAGATTGTCTGGCTTCTACTCATGTAGTAGCCCCTACTGCTCTGCTCTGTGACTGTGCGTTCAGACAATATTGGTATTATTGAGTATGTATAAATTAGGTTAAAAGTGGAGAGATAAAGCCTGACATACAGGATGAGGCTGATACAGACATCTGTCCCAGTATCCTGCTCTAGGACCAACTGCTCTGAAAAAAAAGGCTCACAAGGCTCAGTAAGTGGCATGTAAGGGTACAAAATCCTTCCTAGCTCCTTTGTCATGGAGATTCTGCTCTGCTTGAAGCTTGGCTGCATTTAGAGACTATTCAGATTTTAATTTTTTTTTCCAGGGGGAAGAGTTTTTGTGTAACATTAAAAGACCAACTAATTAATGAAACATTTTTATGATGGAAATTAATTTGTGCTTAGCTATGTTTGTATATTTTGTTGTGAATATAAACATAAGAATCCTCCTACACATATTTACATCGAGATTTGTACATACTATATATAGTGCAACATGCTCAATTTCTCCCTTAACTTGCTATGGAGATATCTATCAATCCCTCTCTTGATGTCCTCTCTTCCTCTCTCTCATATCACTTCAATAAAAGGCCAAAATCCAGAGGAAGATAATAATGCTGTGCTAACATTTGAAATGGGAAAAGAACTGAGAGAAAAACAGTTTTGCTTGCCCAAAACTGTGAGGGATAAAATGAAGACTCGTCAGCTCTGTGTGAAGAAGCAGAGATTTAGGTCAGGTATAAACCTTTCTCAGTGCTAAAGCAGATCAGGTTGTGGAATAAACTGCCTGAAAAGATCACTGAGTCACATCAAAGGAGGGATTGCAGAGCTGGAGGCTGTGGAAATTGCAGTGGCATTAGGATGCAGCTCAAGAGTCCCAATAAGGCTATATCAGCTGCCTGACCCTGCCACCTCCACTTTGAAGTTACTTTTTATTTCATGCACAATTTAACATGACTTCTGGCTTATCTGCATGTAACTTAAGCTTTCTGTGCCCTTCCTGGTGTCCCTAGAATGAAGTCTGAGGTTATGGCTAAGGTTATCCAGCCTCCAGTGGACGGGGAGCCGGCCTTTACTCTGGCTCCCTGGGGTCAGCGTTGTTCCAGCGTTGTTGGTACGCAACAGTGCACTCCCAGTGCCTCTCTGTTCCCCAAAAGCCAAGGAGGGGCAGGACTTCCCCTTTGTAGGCAGGGGTAGCAGCAGGGGAGAGAGGAGAGTAACAGCCCCTTTCCACCCCTGCAGCTGCTCAGACCTGAGACTAGCGCGGTGGTCACATGGAGCCATGCCTTGTACCACTGCTGTCCATGTTGACCATCAGCTAATGAGCTGGAGAGAGCAAATAGACACAGGCAGAGAACAGCTGGCTTGGCGTGGCTGCGAGTGTACCAAGCACAAACACTGATCAGTCACCACCATTTCCTGATGTCAGCTTCACCAGGTTACCTGGTACTGGCAGCCATGCCTGTGGGAGGAGGATTCTTGCTTGACCACCAGTGATGACATTGTCCCATCCCTACTGCCCAGCCTGGGCAGACATTGAAAGCATAGGCAGGGAAGGAAGGGGTGTGGTCAGGGCAGGCACCCTGACCATAGAGTTTCTGGCCCTTGTGCCTTGCAGCAGGATAGATCAAACATCTTTACTTCTCTTTGGTACATGCCTGAGCTCCTCCACAGAGTGCTGTGTGTGGATAACGAAATCTTTATTTCTGTCCATGAATTACAGAGAAAGTCTTGAAGCAAAATCAGCTAGTCACCCAACAAAACTAACGAGCTTAGGTGAGGTGAATGATATATAAGAAACAGTTAATAACAAAGGCACAGGAGAAAGAACTAATTAAAACTTTTAAATAACTGAACTAATTTTTATTAAGACGGTTGACAATGAAGTTTTTCTAAGCTATTGTCCTAAGTACTATGAACACTTTAAGGCAGAAAGTGTTAGAAAACTCTCTTGTTTTTCAAATCTATTAAGTGTTTTATTACAATGGCAAACAGAAGGACAAGCTTTGCAGATTGGATACATCTGAAATGGAGGTTTGTAATGAAGACAGTGCCTCATCTGTGTTTCAGGTTACTTTGTTTTTTTTTTTTTTGGGTGGGCCACCAATGTATACATAGTCAATATAGAGGGTGTAGGAGGCAGTAATCTGGTGCTCATGGTTACCATATGTCATGTGCATTGCCAGGTGCATGCTTCTGCTGAGATGTGTTGGTATTACTGTAGCTGGTCTCCTAGGCTGGGAACTCAGCAGCTCTAATCCTAAGGAGATTTCCCTGTTTGGCTTGCATTGTATTTGCATGGACATTCGCAATTATATCAAAAGAAATAAAATCACTGGTAAGAAAATAATTTGAAAGTAGGTTCCAAATACTTTTCTGAGAAGGAGGCTGTACTAAAAACAAATACCTATTTATGTACATGCATAGTGTGAGGATTATCACCTCAGGAGAGTAATGTATAATGCAGTTAAATGTGTGTAATGCAGCTCAACACCTCTATATGCCACTGTGGGAATTAGCTTCCTTTGCCCCATAAACTCCATGCTGTGTTGGCAAAAGTGGATCTGTAAGGTAGCTGCAGGCACTAAATGAGTTGCACAACAGCCATTGCATACATCCCACTGGGCTGCAGAGACTTTCTATTTTCATGTTTTCAGCTTTTCATGCCTGTGATAAAACACACTAAAGCCCAAAGATGATTTACTTGCCATGGACAATCACAGCCTCACTTGGGCATAACTGTGTGTCTTTTCTATTTATCGTATCTTGTCTTAGGGTGAATATCTCTTGTTAGTGAAGAGCGAAGCTGAGTCCACTAGAATCACATGCCCTTCTCCTGCTAAAGAAAACCCAGTCACACAATCACCTGGAAAATAAGAACAATGACATAATTTATGGATCAATCATCAGGTCACACTAAGCTGTTGCCTTCTGTTCAGACTCAGAAAAAGCAGTGTGCATAAATATCTTCTGTGGGTAAAAGGTTGTTTTCAAAAGCTGAAGTAAGCATACATTCTGTGTGTGAATATGGAGCAGAGCAGTACATCATAATTCCAGCGGAGAATCCAACCAAGAACCCCCAGGCAGGGTATTACCTGAATGAAACACCTCATATAATATGCTTGAGAACACTTTCAGCACCTGTAGTCACAGATATGTGCCTGCCAAGTTTGCCTTTGTCTGAGCAGTAATTGAATTGTTCCCACCTTCCTGGAGACATATTTTCAGGCCCAATAAATTACATGGACCAGCAGGTAATTAGAGAACTAAATGCTGTCATTTACAATTGTATTTATTCAACCTACAATATAGAGAGCTAAATGCTGTCATTTACAATTGTATTTATTCAACCTACTATCTTACACTTACAGCTGTCTGGGCATTAGAAAAGAGGATGTGGACTCACAGACTATCTAAAAGCATTGGATCTGTGGTGCCTGACTAGGTCTAAATTCATGTAACACTTTCCCTTTTTTTTTTTTGTTGTCATGCTTTGTATCAGTCCCTTTTATGTCTCCCATTCTCATTTGATGGTGACTAAACCACTCTGCCTATCTCCTGCTAGATGGTTGGTCTGTGTCTCCTGTTCTCTAGCCCTTCTTTATTACTCCCTGTGATTTGAAAAATGCCTCATCCCATGTTTTTCTGCCCTGGAAAGGTGAGTTTGGTTAGGAAGCCATAGGTCTCAAAGCTTGAATACTTCACTGCTGTGGTTTGACTCCAGCTGGCAACTAAGCACCATGCAGCTGCTCACTCACTCCATCCCCTATCCAGTGGGATGGGGAGCAGAATCGGAAAAAAAAAGTAAAACTAGTGGGCTGAGGCAAGAACAGTTTAAAAAACAAATTAAAATAATAGTAGCAATGAAAATTCATATAGCAAAAAGAGAGAGAAACAAAACCCAAGAAATGACAAGTGATGCACAATTCAAGTACTCACCACCAACTGACCGATGCCTAAACTGTACCAAGTAATGATCTGCCCCTCCTGGCCAGCTTTCCCCAGTTTATATACTGGGCATGACATCACATGGTATGGAATACCCCTATGGCTTGTTTGGGTCAGCTGTCCAGGCTGTGTTCCCTCCCAGCTTCTTGTGCACTCCAAGCCTCCCCTGGCAGGGTAGTATGAGAAGCCAAAAAGTCCTTGACTTAGTCTAAACATGGCCTTGCAACCACAGAAACATCAGTGACTTATCAACACTATTTTCATCCTAAACCCAAAGCACAGCACTATACCAGCCACTGGGAAGAACATTAACTTTATTCCAGTCAAAACTAGGACACTCACATACAAATACATTTGCACTAAAGGTTAGACACTTGCATCATCCACTTTTCTAGCCTGGGGTGCTGGATAGTTAATATGTGCACTAGCTAAATAGCAGTCTTATTTGTTTTAAAGGTTACATTGCTTTAACTTATCTACATTATGTTGGGCATACTGCTACTGACATTTCGTGACATCAGGGTTACCTTTATTCTGACCACAGTACAGAAACACTCATAAGCTACAACATGGTTTAAGCTCTCTATGATGGTTATACTTAAGGCAGCCCTGTAGAAAAAATGCAGATTTCAGTTCAGTCAAAAAGGAAACTTTTTTCAGGTCTGTGGCATAATGTGACCTCTCTCTCTATTCCCTTCTAGCTGTTTCCAGTCACTTAGCTCAGTCTGAAAAACTATCGAACTACTTTCCATATGAGATAATCATAAGATTTTTATGATATATTTTAGGAAATCCTTTTTGCTGAGCTGTAAGAGAGCAACATAGAAGGTAGAGTACTTCTTCAGCTGTAAACTAGGGGAGGAAAAACAGTTTCTTTCTATGTGAAAGCAAATCTTTCTTAAAGCCACCCAAATGGATAAAGAATGCCCCCCTCTCATCCCTATCTCCCACCAAAAACAACCTACAAAGAAAACCCCCCAAAAACCCGAAAAGACCCAGGAGGCAGTGAGTTGCTGTTTCTATTTTGTGTCTCTGGGGAAAAACAACAACAACAAAACAAAACAAAACAAAACAAAACACAAAAACAAACAAACAAACAAAAAAACAACAAACAAACAAACAAACAAACAAACAAAAACCACCACTCTTTTTTGTTTTACTTAATACTTGGTTGGATCAGTTATCAATACTCTTTTCTTCAAGGTGACACTTTGAACCATATCTGGAAGACAGTTGAAGGCCTGCTAAATCTGATGAGATAAACATTTCTACATGCTAACTTCTAAATTAAGTTTCTTTTATCCATGCACCACACAAAAGCAGGACACAGCAATCTGTAAGCTTCAGAAAAGGTTTGCTGTACCAGGGCTTTCAGCTCCTTTCTTCCTGCTTCACAGTTTACAGGTAATTTGAGAACCAAGAAGATCTTTGGAGATGAAGCAGAGAAATTGGGCATTAATGTGTCACTGCAAGCAAGAGAAGAGTTGTTTGGTTTGATATTGTACAAAATCCCAACACAGACAAGAGAATTTCTTCCCCTGGAATTCACCAAGGCTTTTGGAAAGCAAAATACATCGAGGAACACTACTGAGCAAGATGAAATGTAGAGGTCAAGCAAACCACAGCTTCGACTGAGATTGCAGAAGTGAGATGCTGACATGGTTTTATTTAATATGAAATGGTTTGAAAAGAGAGGCATTTGCCTAGTGTCAGGAATTGAAATTGAGGCTGAGGAAGAGCACCTAAAATTATTGGAAGATGGGACTACAAGAAGATTTGCACATTATTAGAGTCAGGCCAGGTAGTTAGACCTGGAACAAAATGCTAGGAAATGTTGACTGGTGCATCAGTAGAGATTCTTCTGTGGGAGTCCTGGTGGACAACAAGCTGAACACGAGTCAGCATTGTGCTGTTGCAGCCACAAAGGCAAATTGGATCCTGGGCTGCACCTCAGGGACATTGCTAGCAGAGGTAGAGGGGTGATCATCCCACTCCATTCAGTGATTGTCAGGCTCTTCCTGGAGTACTGTGTCCAGTTCTGGTCTCTCCAGTGCAAGAAAGATATGGGCAGACTGGGGAGGGTCCAAAGGAGAGCAATGAATATGGTCAGAGAGGTGGAGAACCTGCTCTATAAGGAAAGACTGAAGGAGTTAGGTCTTTTCTCCTGGAGAAGAGAAGGCTAAGGGCAAACCTCACCACCATCACAGTGTTCCACTACTTAAAGGGTGACTACAAAGAGAACAGAAGATCTCTCTTCACAAGAAGCCAAATGGAGAAAAAAGGGTCAATGGGTACAAGTTGCACTAGGAGAGTTTTCATCTCAACATGTAAAAGAAGTTTTTTACAGTAAAAATAATCATTCATTGGGGCAACTTCTCCAGGGATGTGGTAGAGTCCTCACCCCTGGAGGTTTTCAAAATGCAATTGGACAGAGTGCTAGATAATCTCATCTAGGCTCCCCTTCCCAAGAAAGGTTGGACCAGAGGATCTTTTGAGGTCCCTTCCAACCTGTGTGATTCTGTGATTCTAATTTAGAACAGATACTTATTACTATGTAAGGATATTTATTGTGAAGGGGAGCATTTAAATATCTAAAGAAGGTTTATTTTGCTGTAGGATTGAAGGAGGGAGCGGTTAACATGAAAAAAAAAACAGTCATGGCTGGAAATAGAAAAGGAAAAGGTTTAGGTATGACATCAAAAGAAGTACCAAACCTCCTATATGACACTGACTTGTGAAATGGCTCCTTGAAAATATGGAAACAGATATTGCAAAGAGATCTGCAGAGAGAACACCTTGAGGGTTAATACCACTGTATATACCTGTTTGGTTGTGCCTGTTCAGGTACAGAAAGAGAAGACAGGAGAGGTTCTTCCCATCCCTTGACCTACTGTTGGGTACCAACACAGTAAAAAGGATTTAGCCAGCCTGTGCAAGGTTAACCAGGGACATCATGATGTCTATAAATAGCTCACTTGGTCATCACTGGGGAAATCTCTCCACTGGTGCTAGGAAACAGCTTGCTTTACATTTCAACTCTATGAAGCTGCTGCTTGGATATTAAATAGCAATAGGGTATCTTTAAAAAAAATAACTGGTTCTTTGGTTTTGGTTATTTTATGTTAACAGAATAGGTTAAGAAATATATTGCCAGAAAGAGGAAGAAAAGACCTCATGAACCCTCAGGGGGTAAGTGAATCATATGGTCCCTCTTGATAAACATACAATGGCTTATTCTTTGAAAAGGAGCATTCATCCATTTTATTTTCTGAATATTTTTCTCATTGAGTGGGCAGGCTATGATAAGGGGTATCTGCATATATTTATGACCTACAAAGCTTGATATAGATCAAAAAGAGTGGGTGGACAGAGAGAAAGATTGAGATCTGGCTCGGCAGTTGAATGTAAGAGACAAGAAGTCCCCAGTACTAATTGTGCTGCTACTACTGATTTAGAGGGTGGCCTTGGGCACTCTTAAAACTTAGCAAGTGTGTTGGGGTGGAAGAGAGCTATGTGTTACTTCAACGACCCTGATACCAGCTGGTAAAGTAGCACAGCAAGCTGTAGGCAGTCCAGGACACTCCTGGGATGGATTGAGGATAATTTCTTAAGCCAAGTAATAGCCCTAACAGAGGGGACGCGATACTGGTCCTGATGGTCACCAGTGCAAGTGGGCTAATCAGTGATGTCACCATTGGAGGTAGTCTGGGGTGCAGTGATCATGCACTGCTGGAGTTCACAGTCCTGGGGGATATGGATATGGATAAGGCAAAGAGTAAAGTCAGGATCCTGAATTTCAGGAAAGCAAACCTTCAGCTCTTCAAGGAGTTAGTCAGTAGGAACGCCTGGGAAACTGCCCTCAGAGACAAGGGAGCAGAACAGAGATGGCAGATCTTTAAGGACACTTTCCACAGAGTGCAAGAGCTCTCGATGCCCAGGGTAAGAAATCAGGCAAGGAAGGCAAGAGACTGGCATGGATGTGTCGAGAGCTGCTGGTCAAACTAGAGGGGAAGAAGGAACTGCACAGGCAGTGGAAGCAGGAAAAGGTATCCTGGGAAGAGCATAGGGACACTGCCTGCTTGTGTAGGGATGAGCCCAAGATAAAATAAAAAAAAGTTAGGTTTAGACTAGATATAACAAAGAAATTTTTTTGCAATGAGGGTGGTGAAACACTGGAACAGGTTGCCCAGAGAGGGGGAAATGCCCCATCTCTGGAAACATTCAAGGTCAGGTTAGACAGGGCTCTGAGCAACCTGATCTAGTTAAAGATGTCCCTTCTCTCTGCAAGGAGGTTGGACCAGATGACCTTTAAAAATCCCTTCCAACCCAAAGCATTCTGTGATTCTATAATGAGGCTTTAATTAGGGTAAAATTGGCTACTTCTCTGCTGAGATGGAATAACTATTGTGGATGTGAATATATAAATACATATTGGAGCCAAAATGAAAGTAATTGGACCCTCTGACATGAAATCTTGAGAATGGGCCTAAACCAATTTCAGTAAGTATTACGCTAGAGATTGCTTATGTTTTTGTATGTGCCAATGTTGTCATCAAAAGTAAATATACTTTAATTAATTTCCATTTATAATTTTTTCTCTTTGAAAAGATTATTTTCAGTCCAGTGCAATTCAATATAAATTCAATTCAGAACTATTACAGTCTCAACACAGGGGTGGAAACTTGGCAATATTTCCTTCCCACATGAGCATTAAGCCAACTTTGACATTTTATATGTTTTTAATTAAATCATTCTGATCTTTCCAGGCCAATGTTTGGTCTGGCAGTTTTTTAAAGCTTGCAATTCAAAGGTAAATTATTTTAAAAAACATGCACAAAGATTAAAAAATTAATCCCTTCAGTGTTGAGTCTGCATTGTCTGTTATCTCTGTTTTGAGTAAAACAGATGGTTCTTATTGCAAATGATGCATGAATAGGACTTGCCCAATATGATGCAAACGAATTGTTGCAATTGGCATTGTAGAGATAAAAAGAGGCTGATGTTAGTAGAAATTTCCTGGAAAAATACCAGTAGTGAACGTGTTCTTTGATTATGTTTCACCACCTTTTAAAAAGAAAAGCATGTTCAGAAAAATTCACCAGAGAGAAAGATGTCCTTTCAGTGACTGATTTTTTTCAAGGAGAATAAACCAGTTCAGTTAGTCAGCTCCTGGTCCTGCTGCTGATTCCCATCATCACCTTTAATAAGTGCATGTACTCAACCTCTCTGGGCCACCAGCTGTAACATGAGGGTCACAGTCTCCCACTGTTTATCATCTGTCTCATGCATTCAAACCATGTGTGTTTGGGGCAGATGTGTTTTTCCAGCAGTTCGCACAACCACTGCACACTGCTGTAGTCCAGAAATTGGAAACATTTGAGGAGCAATACTGTGATGGGAACAATATCTCCCTGAGCTAGAATGAACCTCCAAATGCACTGGATTGTATGGAATAGACTTGTTAGCTCTTATAACATAAAAAGGCCATTTCATCTGGGCAGACATTCTCACCTCACTGTGTCCATGACAATGTATTTCCTTGAAATACATCATTACGAGTATAAGTAAATGAGAATCAGGTCTAAGTTCCTCTTCGTGCTCCTAATTTGTAGGAGGATTTGATGAACTTTCAGTCTATTCCTACAGCTATCAATAGTTCTGTTCGAGTTATTAAAATGCAATACATTTGTAGGCTGGCAATGTGCTGACCAAATTTATACACTCTTCACTGACCAATTCTTCCCAGTTTTTCCTCCTTTAAAGGGTGAAAATTTGGATTTATCTCAGCACACCAGTATGGAAAAATGGGCTCTTGTCCTTAATTGTTGTATTAAAAGTGTACAACAGCCTTGTTTGAAAATGGAGCAACCTAGTTACAGTGCCACCAGATTATCTTTTTTTGTGTGTTTTATTTCATTGAGTATCACAGATCACAAAATGTATGGTGTTGGTTTTGCAAAATAATTGAATTAGTTATTTATTCTGGTGTTCGGGCCTGGTGGCCTAAGGGTTTTACAAACTTATGAAAATTCTGTGAGAACAGCTGCAACAGGTTCAGCTGCTGGATGGGAAAAACATGCTCATGCAAAACAAGATCCCTAAGCTTTTGCTTGTCCTAGTTGCACATCACACTGTTTTGCAGATTCTGACCATAAGGGTTCATTTTCCTGTGCTGATTGAACCTATCCCACCGGTGTTCCAGCATGGTTAAGATTTGCCTCTCATGGGTAAATGTAATAATTGATCACCAACTCCCGCCTTGAAAACTTTCCTCTTCCCTATTCAAAATTACACTTCCAAAAACCACAAGAACTACTGCCTTTGCGCAATTTCCCACTGACTTGCTGAATTTCAGCCTTATCTTCTCTGTGACTCTTGATTCAGAGCACATGGATGGAGAGGCCCAAGATTAACTCTACCATGAAGAATCTGAAAGGCCTTGGTGAAGCAAGTTGACATCCAGGATCACCACTTGAGCAGGACAGAGAAATCTGTGCAGGGCTGAGAAAGGAGTGTGACAGAGCATGTGGAAGAAGGAAGTTATAGAAATGTGAATATGTAAGAACAAACAGAAGTTGAAATGCCATCAGATGTTTGCCTGATTTTAGTTGTTGAACATTATATGTCATATTCTCTCCATGAGCTTGCAGGGGTACGCAATCCTGTAGCAATTACTGTTTTTATGGCATAGTGGGCACACTTACTCATATGTGCTTCAGAGTTCACCAAACTGGAAGCCACTGACAGGAGGTTTGCTCCTTGCCTAATAGGCAAATCTGGTCTTGAAGAGGGCTATTTAGTTGTTGTAGCAAGTGATGCAGGCAAACCTCATAAAACTAAACGCTCAATATTCTGTGTGTGGAATCATAACCACTTTCACAACATTTAGAATTATTCCCCTGACTTTTCAGGGCTATTTAGCCTAAATGCTCCATGAAGTCTGTGAGCAACTAAGAGTTGCTGCTTTTTCTGGAGCAGGAAGAGAATGTACATCTTTGCATCCATTTGTGTGGCTCCTGGGACTTTTTCTGCTTTTAACATTCTCTGGCAATGCCTCATGTTGAGTCTGGCTTTGACGGCAGCCACTGCACCGAGGGACAACGCAGGCAGAATAAATAACAAGGCAGTGCTGAAAGGCTTTCCTTGATACAAATTACTGTAGGTTGGGAAGAGAGGGCATATTTTCTTAGCACAGACAAGGCCCCCACGGCTGCTGCTGTAGGAAACTGATCCATTGTTGTTACTCTCTGTTCTGGGAAGGGACAGAAGAGCTGTTTGATATTCTTTGGTTTCTGCTGTATAGAATGCCACAGCAGTCAGCATTAGCAAAACCAGACTCATTCTCATCCATTCAAAATATTGCTGGTATTTCTGAATGCTGATTACTCAGGCAGGCTGAAAGGCAGACCTGTGTGAGTTTCAAAAGCAGGGCAACAAATCATTGTACTGAAGTGCCAATGACACGGAAAACGGAGGCAAACCACGAGCAATCCACTTAAGGGACCTGGAGAAGCTGCGGAGAAAAAGAATTGTGGCTGAAAGAGAGTAGTTAGCTGAAGAAAGAATTTACTCAGCACTGGCCAGACCCCTTTTTGAGTCCTGTGTCCAGCTTTGGAACCCTTGCAACACAAGAAAGGCCCTGATGATCCAGAGTGAGTTAAGCAGAGGGCCTCCAACATGATCAGGACAGGAGCACTTGCCCTGTGAGAAGAGGCTGCAGGAGAGGGGATTCTTCCAACAGGAGACGTGAGGGCTTTGGAGGGACTTAACTGCAGATGTCTGATGCCTACAAGGAGGTCATTGAAAAGACAGAGCCAGGCTGTTCATAGTGGGGCATGGCAGGAGGACAACAGACAGTCAGTTTTCAACTAGACAAAAAGAAACATGTTTTCACTGCAAGGAGAGTCGGGCAGCAGAGCAGGCTGCCCAGAGAGCTTGTGCAGTCAGTCTCCACCCTGGGAGGCTTTTCAAGACTCAGCTGGATAAATCCTCAAGCAACCTGTTCTGAGTTCAAAACTGACCTTGTTTTGAGCAGGAGCTTGGACTAGAGACCTCCTGTCCCTTCCCACCCACTTCACTCTGTGATCCTGATTACCAGCTGCTCCATCACACTAGATGCAATGGCAGCTCTGCACAGCTCACTACTCCTCAGACATCATCCAAGACTCGCAGTCAATACACTGACTCCTAACCTGAATAGGCAAATGCTCAAGCATCCAGACTCTAGGAGCCTTACAATACTTTAATTTTCCTAAGAGAGAAACCTTGAAGAGTTGACCTCAATGTCTTCAATAGGGTCACAGTAATTTTCAGCTGCAGAAAGCTGGAAGCAATGGTTTCAAACCATAAATTTTCCCTGCTTGTGGTATATTAAGCCTGAAAGCTCTTGCTCTCAGGACATTGGTTCTCTTAGGGGTAGGCTGAGGTCCAGTGGTCTACATGACTTGGGTGGGCCAGCAGAGACAGAGATTGGGGTGCCAAGAGATGATCTTTTCTCTCAGATGGTGGCAGAGGAAGTGCTGTTAATCTTCTTTGCACTCTCTCTGTTTATTATTTAGATATAATGGTTACCTGCTTTAAACATTCAAATGTAATACAGAAGTAAATGCAAGCCACAGTGTTAGTGCTAATGTAGCAGTGTTGAAGAGGGGAAAACAACAGCTATCAGCTAGCATTTAAGCACTGTAGAAAAGCCATGAAGGGAGGTAAGGAAATTACAGAAAAGTGTCTGCCAGGTTTAGGGCAAAAAAGACTTTTGAGACCTAGTACAAACAGAAGAAATAACAAAGACCATCTTTGCAAAGTGAAAACAGGACCATTCATAACTGCAGTAGAGAAAAGAAGTCATCAATAGATACTTTTGTTCTGTACTCAGAGCAAAGCAGATGGTATGCCTATGACACCTTAAATGTTTTCCAGTCCACTGGAAAGCAAGGAAGATGCTACTATCTCTTTAAGATGAATGCTTATAAAGCATCCAACTTGGGTAACCTGCGTCAAGGGACACAGACAGTTAGTTCAACCTCCGGTGATGGTACAGTACCATGGAAGAATGGGTTATTATAGGCAGTCACCTTGCTAGCCTGACATATGTCCCTTTGCAAAATAATGGAAAAACTGAAACAAGATTTAATTAATAAAGATGTAAATTGAGATAAAGGGTGTAAACATAATTTCATGAGAGCCAATACGATGCTGTTAAAAAAAATCTTCTCAGAACAGCCTGATATTATTGGGAATTATGTGTTTGGCTGATAAACACTGTTGTGTAGACATAGAAGATTTCTATGGTTTAATGTGTTCTGTTTGCTGCCATAGGATAATCTGAAGCTTTAAAAACTGAGCAACTGCATGGCAAGGTTGCAAAAATGAGCAATTAGTGTCAATAAAGCTTGGATAAAATGAGTTCAGAATTTGCTAAGTGGCAGATTGCAAAGCTGTTGCTAACATGAAATTTTCTCTGTATGAGTCTTTTTCTAGTGGAGTTGCGTGGTGTGGTATGTACTAGAAACAGTGTTGACCAACCATTTCATCAGAGATCTAGAAATAAATGTAACTTTCTTGTTGATTTAAAAAAAATCTGTGAATTTCACATATGCTGGTGGAATAGAAACAATGATGAGGACATGACAACTACATGAATCTTAAGTGCCACCATGAGACATATACAGGACAATCGAAGCTTCAGGCCCAGTCAGCCTGAATTTATAAAAGGCAGGTCCTGCTTGACCAACCTGATCTCCTTCTATGACAAGGTGACCTGCTTAGTGGATGAGGGAAAGGCTGTGGATGTTGTCTACTTGGATGTGAGTAAAGCCTTTGACACAGTTTCCCACAGCATCCTCCTGGAGAAAACTGACAGGTCATGGCTTGGATGGGTATACACCCCACTGGGTGAAAAACTGGCTGGATGACCAGGCCCAAAGAGTGGTGGTGAATGGAGCTAAATCCAGTTGGTGGCCAGTCAAAAGTGGTGTTCCCCAGGGTTCAGTACTGGGGCCCGTTCTCTTTAATGTCTTTATCAGTGGTCTGGATGAGTGGATTGAGTGTGCGTTCAGTAAGTTTGCAGATGATATGAAGCTGGGCAGGAGCATAAATATACTTGGCGGTAGGAAGGCTCTTCAGAGGGACCTGGACGTGCTGGATCAATGGGCTGTGGCCAATGGTACGTGATTCAATGAGGCCAGGTGCTGGAGCCTGCATTTGGGTCACAACACTCCCATGCAAATCTACAGGCCTGGGGAAGAGTGGCTGGCAAGCTGCCTGGCAGAGAAGGACCTGTGGGTGTTGATTGCCAGCTGCCTGAACATGAGCCAGCATGTTGCTGGTGGGCCACATCCTGGCTTGTGTCAGAAATAGTGTGGCCAGCAGGACTAGGGAAGTGTACTTGGCACTGATGAGGCTGTACTTTGAATACTGGGTTCAGTTTTGGGTCTCTCAGTACAAGAAGGACATTGAGGTTCTGAAACATGTCTGAAGAAGGGCAATAAAGCTGGTGAAGGGTTTAGAGAACAAGTCTTATGAGCAGCAGCTGAAGGAACCGAGGTTGTTTCCCTTGGAGAAAAGGAGGATTCGGAGAGACGTTATCACTCTATACAACTATGTGAAAGACGGTTGTAGTGAGGTTGGTGTCAGTCTCTTCTCTCGAGTAACAAGTGATAGGAGAAGAGAAAATGACCTCAAGTTATACCAGGTGAGTTTTAGGCTGGACTTTAGGAAAAACTTCTTTACTGAAATGTTTGCAAAGCATTGGAACAGGCTGCCCAGGGAAGTGGTGGAGTCACCATCCCTGGAGGTATTTAAAAGAGGTGTAGATGAGGTTCTTAGGAACATGGTTTAGTGCTTGGCTTGGCAGTGTTAGGTTAATGATTGGACTCAATGATCTTACAGGACTTTTCCAACTGAAATGATTTTATGATTCTATGAAATGGCAATTGGGTGTGTGGAGTCTAATCAAATGAAGTTTTTTAATATGGATGAGTTACACAAGCATAACTGTAGGCTGTATCTGCAGAGCTGGGGAAGCAGTAATGCTGAGAAGAGTCTCAGGGTTGCCACAGTGCGAACAGAGTCCCACTGTGATGTTCTGGCAATAGAAGAAAATGTAATGCATAGCTACATACAGATGAGATAAACAAGTAGGAGCAGGGAAGTAATTTCACTGGAACTAAAATACTGCATGAAGTTCTGATGATGGCAGCTTGAAAAAGATGTTGGAAAATTAAAAAAGTGCAGAGATGACTTGAGGCCTGAAGTTTTTTTAAAATATTTTATTCTGAGAGGGTTTGATCTCTTTATTGTGAAGTGGTTTGATAACAACTGAAGTAGGGGAAAAGGGAAGATAGGGCACAGTGAATGCTTAATCTAGTGAGAAGAGTTCAACAAGAGACAAGAACAGAGGGTTAGCAAGCTCAGATGTTGAAAGCCAGAAAAGGCTGTGGTAGAAGAAGTCACATTTTTTTTTAACAGTGGGGTCTGAGTCTTTGAAAGACATTACTAAAACAGGTGATGAATCTGTTTGTGGATTTTCATCTCTGGCAAGAAGAAAATATTTTGAAAAATAGGTTTTAGTCAGACAGAGGTCACTTGGTGTGGTAGATGAAAAACTCCTTAAGCATTAATTTAATGAAACAGACAAAAGCCACTATGAGATCTTCCCTCCAATTACCCCTAACGTCTCTTGGAGATGTCCCATAGATGGGCTTCTGTAGGTAATTTTGTACTTGTAATTGTTTTTAGTTTAACTGCCTGTAGGTTTTACATTCAGCGGTGGGGCTGGCTGTGCTATAGCAATGCTGGCCATACTTGTATGCTCTGTGGTTACCACAGTCTCCTTTTTCTGAAACGAGAAGAGGCATGTGTATCTTTTCCCAAGGTCTCCTCTGCACAGTGCAGAACCACCAGGAAAATACCCTGCAAACAGAAATTTGTTTTCTGAAAGCTGGAAGTAAGAAACAATTTGGCAAAGAGTATGGGCCATTGTATTTTCTCCCTGGAAGGAGCCCTCTCGATATTACTGACACTGGCCTTATTACAGCCATCTCCAGCTGGCAAGAAAGTTATGTATGTACTCAATAACAGAGAACATCAATGAAATGAGTCTTTAGAGCTACCCTTACCGTGCTTGACTCACCTTTATTGATGCAGTGGGATGCAAACTGCATTTCCAATAGGAGCAGCTGATGGATCTCAGGGCCAGCAAGGAGAGGATGTCTCTCAGATTGAGGAAAGCATATTTAAACTGTTCCCAGGTGCCCCGGAACAACCTCTCAATGGGCCATGGTTACAAGAGGGCAGGCAGAGCTGACACCAGTATGAACATTACCCAACCAAAGTGCACTTTTGGACTGGCACTTCATCTGCCTGAATAAAATTAGGATAGGAGTCATCTACTTAAATGTAGGTCATCTGGGCTGCCTGGTGACAAGGGGAGGTCCCTCGTCAATAGTGAATAGAGCCCAAAGCATGATTCAGCCCACACTAAAGCAGGCATCTAAAATAAGACAGAGGTAAGCTCCCTAACAGTGTCTTCTCTCTCTTGGCCGTGTAGGGCATTAGCTAGGTAGTTCAGCTACAGACTACTGTGCTGCAGATGTCTGCCTTCATTAGCTTTTGGGGTCTTATGAACAACTCAATTTCTGCCATCTGTCAGTGCTGGGAAAAGGCTCTGATGGGCCACAATCACACTCGTCGTGTACCATGAAAAGGAGCAGATGTGATTTCATTGTCTTCCACATTCACAAAACGCACGTTCACATTGGCTGATGAGTACTTATTGCAAGCAGTCCAGGCTCTGATTATCAAGCCTTTGTTGATGATCTTTGGACACCACTTAAAAGTGAGTGAAAGTAATTTATAATTTTTTTTTTTTTTGGTGCTAATGACAAATTAGTATTTATCCAGCACTGACATCAAAAGGCATCAGGCTCATTCCGCATATTAACTGAGGGCAAACCAAGAAAACCAGTTTGGACTTTGCACCAGAGACACATGGGTAATGTGGTGGTACAGTTTTTCTGTGCTCTCTGATTATAGACTGCATCATAAAGTTGAGGTAGGGCTGCCACATTACCAGAACCAAAGTGTCACCAGTGGCATTATCAGATGACTGAAGGAGAAGCAATGGGCTGGGTCTTGTTGCGGTTCAGTGCCAGGAGATGATAACAGCATTACTGGAAAATTGGCACTGAGCTCTGGGACTATCCATTCTCTGTGAGATGCAGTGTTACTTTTGAGAGCTATAAATCCAGTCAAGTGTTGTGAAAGTGTCTCATTATTTCATTCATTGGGAAAAATATCCTCTATGTCAGAGCTAGATTGTGAAGCAGTATAGCAGAAGCCAAGATTAGTTCAAGACTCCTGGCATTTGTAGGAGTTGCATAAAATGTTATTTGTATGAGAGTGTTCCCTTGCAAATGGAAGACTGTAGTTACAATATGATGAAAAAGAGGGGAACTGGCACTTGACTAACAGACCATAATCTGATAGTAAAGCAAAGCCTGAGACTTGCAGATTTACACAGTTCAAACAAATGATCAGCTGCCCAGTAAGCCTCTCAAAATGACAAGTGCTTGAAATGGGCTAACAAATGAGTTGCCATGTAAATAATGACACTGTAGGTGACACCAGAAGCAGCCCTTTGAGAAACTTCAAACAAAACCAGAACACCAACAAATTTTTACATGAAAGAGGACCTTAGCTTTCTAATACAGAAGCAACAAATGGCATAAAAAAATTTATAATAAATATTTTTCTCTTTCCAACCTACAGTTTCTGTCTTGCATTGTGATTCTTGCTTTCACATCTTGGATAAGATGAAATCAAGAGTCAGTTGTAAATATCTTTTTTCTGTTGTCACATGCCACATAGGCAAGGAGATGCTGAGTGAGTGCTATGCTTAAAAATGTCTTTATCTTCTGAGACTAGACACAGAAGAGGCGTGATGGAAAGAACCCAAATGTATGCGTTATTCCTGCAGTGAAATAAAACCCGCAGTAGTCCTACTAGAGGGAAGCATCCTGTTGATGGTATCAAATAAAAGGGGACAGGTATATATGGCAAGCACAGAATGTCTAACAGAAACGTGAAACAGGCCCTTTTGACCCACACTCTAAAGTGAGACCCAGCAGCAGGCGATTGAGAGTACACAGGGGCAAACGAGCAGAGATGTGCAGGATCCCTTCCAGAGGAACTGGGTGTTGGATGGGCCCTTGTTACCTGCAAGCACATTGGATTAATCCAAACTGCACTCTTGTGGACTGTGGAAACTGCTGATGCAACTCATGTGCGAGGCCTTTACTGTCTGAGTTTGTTCCCATACACATTTGCTGCTTACCCACCTGCAGTGCAAAGGTGACAGCACCTTTTTGCCTGGGAATTGGTTTACTTCTAGTTCATGCTCCCAAAGCTCTGCTCTGTGCAATTTCCTCCTCTGCCATTTTTCCTCTGCATATTCTTCTCTCTTCCCCAAGTTCTGCAGTATCACTGCTGTGAGATCTCCAGGGTGATCTTACCCAACATTATCCTGTCTGGTCTATCTTCCTGACTGCCACTCACAGGAAATTCTCACATGAAGGAGGATTCGTGAAGAGGCCGTCATCAATGAGCGTTGCCTCTGACTTGTTTCCTTTTTTCAGTTCCTGCCACAGCTCCTTGCTGCTCAGTCTCAGTTGTCTGATGAATCTGATCTGTGTCTTCACCCTGCTTCTTGACTGAAGATACCTTCAGAGCTGCTGCTCAGCATATAGCAAGGGAGACAGCTCCATTGTTATCTCTTATTATCTCTTTCTTATTATCCTCTTTTAGAAGCAATAGCTCTGTGTATAATTTCTTCCTTTTTAGGTCACTCCTTCCTTTGCAGTGTGAGGTGTGATCCTCAGTTCCCAGGCCAGCTTTGGACCCTGGGGCTTGGAGAGAACTGACACATCTGTCATCTTTTCCTCAGCTACCAAAGTCTTGATCTGGACATCTTATGTTCTCTATCCTGGTCAAGCCCAGTAAGTGCCTTCACCCTGGCTGTGTGTGTCCATTCCCAGTGAGGTAAGAGCTTGAAGGTAGGGGTCAGAGAAGTCACTCACCTGCCCGCACATCTCCCTCTTTCCACCGCGAGACTCCAGAAATTCCCATGCTTTATTGCAGACCCTTCCCTTGGCTGTGACTCCTGTCAGGTCAACTGGCCTGTGTCTCCAGCTTCTCCAGTTAAAACCCATTTATTTCATCAAAGAGTTTGTTAGCATGAGTCAAATAACCCCTTTCAAGACCTTCTTCAGACTATTTCTCATTGAAGAGATCTCTTCTCTCCTTCTAAAGAGGAGATTTCATAAACCCTTTCACTTCTTAGTTGCACAGCCTTTGCTGGCAGGCCCTTCCTCAGAGCCAGTGCCATTTCCCAGTGTAGATGTGAGGGGACAACTGTGCTCTTCAGGGTCACATGGCTCCCAGCCAAGATGTGCAAACTTCACTCCCAGCTCCACTCGAATGCTGAATCATCCATTACAGAGCTGGTAGTTGAGTTCCAAGGGGCAAAAAATCTGCTTAGCTAGGTGTTCTGTGAACAAATTTTTCCCTGCAACAAAATAGAAAAGATACTGAAATGTGAAATGATCCTCACTGCTCCTATTAGGGTTCACAGTATCGTTGGACTTTATTTATAGCTCTCTACTTCTTTTTTATTTATTTATTTTTTCCATTTATTTTTTATGTCACAGCTTTGGAGAGGTCACTCTTGCACATCAGTCTCTGAACTTTGAGGTAGTCAAAGACTCCAGCTCATGCCTTTCCCTGCTTCAATCAGGTATGGTCCAATAAGTTAGACTAATGCTGGCAGACTCCCAAAGCTTGGTTCGCTAGAAAATCAGCCTGAGGCCCATTATTTTATCCTCAAGGTACCTTAACCTTCCAGACAGCTTTCAAATTTGAGATTAGGAGGCACAAACAAGCCAGCTGATTAATTACAAGAGGTATTTTATGCATCAGATTCCATTTTTCAATTGCTAAGGAAGAGGGAAACCTCCTCATCTGCCAGAAGTGTGCCTGTTTGCTCAAGTGGCTACTTAGCACAGGAGCAGGCTGCTCTCTCTTTAAAAACTGCTAAGAAAGAGGAAATATTTTCCAATATTTTTTTCCTCCTTTACATGCACGAGAGAGTTACACCTTAAAATCACAAGTACCTCATTCCTTCATGTGTGCATGGAGAGTGGGAAGAAATTACAGCCCCTTTCCTTCAGTGGGAGCCAAGATCTTCTACCTCAGCCTAGAAAACTAGCTTTGAATTTCTGGTGTCAGTAAGTGTGCCACATCTGCCACTGCATAGAGAGCACCATTCAAGGCGGAATTAGAAGCAATTGCATTTTCTGGTATTTATGACTCGCATAAAAGGAGGATGGTTTGTGGTACACTCTGAAATGCTAGCCCTTAGAAGGAAGTTTACTTTACTTTTGCCTCCCTAATCTTTTACTACACAGTGAAGACTTAGTTCGGTATCTAGGGATCTCCAAAATAAAACATTTTAAACCCATATACAGAAAGGCAGGGGGACTGAAAAAACCCTTCCCTCCTTTTTTTCCATAGCAGATTCTTCCCTGCTTACAAACACTGAACCCCTACTGAATTGACTTCATTAAAACCATAAGAAATGTCTAACTAATTTGAAGAAACAATGAAGAATGAGCAGCATGAGGCTAAGGAGCAACATGCCCACCCCTACTGTCCTTACCACTGGTTCTTCATCTCTGCATCCTGGATGACCACCCAACAAACCAACATGCCTTTCACACATTGCTCTTTATTTCTCTCAAGTCAGTTTGTTGGAGGATAATAAAACTCCAGCATCAAAAGAACACAGCCAGAGTTCATCTTCACCAGGCTGGGTGGGCAAGACTTTCTCCTGCTTTCCATGAGGGGATGTCAACCTGTAGCTCCAGCAGTCATTTCCAAGGTCTGTGTTGTTTCCCTGCTGCCTCTGTAGTGGTGTTTCACTCCAAGGCTGCTCAGCCTGCTCACACAGGTGGCAACCTCAGCGTAACTATGGCATTAGCAGTGGCATCAGCAATGGTATCATGGGCATCCCTCAATGTCTGCCAGGTTGCTGTCAAAGCTGCTAAGGTCCTAAGCTTTCCCCCCTAACATGGGTCTTTATGACTCCTGCTAGTACAGACTTCATGGAGTTGGGACACCATTCCTCTTCATGCAGGAAGGCTGTCTTTGCAGGTGCAGGCTGTGCCTGCTGCCCTTCCTGCATTTTACCAGCAAATGCCCCCGCCTCTTAAAGTGCCCCTGTCCCAGATGTAGAAGGAGAAGAAGGGAGGACTATGCCTATAAAAGGTTTATCTATAGCATTTCCCTAACAGCATCCTATTTATTTGAGCAACTTCTTGCAGCGTTTCCCATGGACAGAAGTTTTCAGTTGTCTTGTGAGAACATAATTTTTTTCATTAAGTGAATTGGTTTTACTATCAAAGCAGAAGAGGTGGCAAATGAATGACATGTGTTAATTTCCATCCCTGTGTAATTCTCAGGTGCTTAGAAGCCCTGAGTGAAGAAGCCAGCAGGGAAGGGGGCAGGGCAACTGAGCAATGCCACAAAAAATGAAAGCTATCTTGATAAAGAACATAAGCGTATAATTGAAAGCAGCTGCACTTTTTAATTTAATGCCTATCCTAGATTCAAAATGAAAACAGTATCTACATTTGTAATAAAATAAAGCCTTAAAACAGTCCTAAGAGTGATATGCCCCATATCATTACAGACCTGATCTTTTGCTGGCTTCTGAAGAGAGGTACTGGGTCACTAAACAAGTGTCAAGTGATTTCATATCCAAACGTTTCTAAGAAACTCTAGTACTACAAAGGTTAATACTGCAATAGATACAAAAAGGTGTCTGAAAATGTTATGAATCATTAAATGTTTAAAGCTGGAGATCTCAGGAGAACAGGTTAATGGTCTATATATAATGGTGAGACATACATGTAGAAAAATCAAGTACTGTAAAAAATGAAGTTAAATTAAACAAAATTCAAAATCAAAGAAGAGTTTGCAGTAAAATCCACACTTCGCTCCACACCCCCCCCCCGCCCTGTTCTGCTGATATAAGTGTCAAAAACTGGAAAAAAAATCAATGTCCTCTAAAGCATGGTAGCAAGCCAGACATGGGAGACTGTGCCAGTGAGGACACAGCATCCATACTTCAAGTGTTCTCATGACTGATCATGCTAGATCCCTTCCTGGGTTTGAGTGATAAAAGAAAGGACTAATTTTCTTTGGCTTTCCTTGGGCATACAGAACACAAGGCAGCGAAGCATAGATAATATGGTTGGCAGGTGTCTTCTCTGGATATTCAATAGGACAGATCATTAGCTTGCATATATCAGCATAGCATCATTGCTTTTATATTAATTAAGCATCTGCCTCAGTGTATTAATGGTTCTGTTATTGTTATTTTTTAATGGACACTCATATATATTCTAACAAAGACATCCCCAAAAGAGCTGTTTTAATCCAATGGACTAAAACAAACCACTCTATAGTGGCAAGAAATATCACAATGCTGTTCAGGGCCTCCAGAAACAACTTAAGTAACTCAGTCTGGGATTTGTTTGCAAGAAACATGAAGATTCATGGCATGGTTTATTTTGTCTCTGCCAGGACATGCCTGGCCATTCTTGCACCTCTAGCCTCTATGCTTGCATGCCTCTGTGTACCAAATGAAGCCCAGTAACAGTATTCAAAATCACTCCCCAATATGACAGGACCGTGAGTGCTTAAATTAGATTAACCATCACAGAGCAAGCATGTTTCTAATCCTTTACTTGGGTTTTTCTGTTGATCATAATTTTTTTTTTATTATTATTCTTTCCAAATATTAATTTAAAATGCTGTGTTTGGTAGGGTCAGATGAGGAATCAGGGGTTGAGAGTAGGGGCTGTTGCACATCTCAGTAAGAAACTACTAGCTGGATATGTTCCTGCCTCTTCTTGGACCTGAGAGCATTCCCTCCCACAGGCCCTGAAACCTGCACATTTGGAAGCCATAGCAATAAAGTCTAGGGATAAACCGTTTTATTTTAGATATTGAAGATATCCAAAATAAAGATTTATTTTGGATATCTTTAAAGTCCTCAAAGATCTACATCTTTCCTATTTTCCTACTTAACTATTGGCTGTACCTTGGCTCTCCTGTCCTTCAGTCCACTGGAAATTCATTTGCTCCTAATAGGGTGTCAAAAATGATTGATAATGCCTCTGTAATTATCTCTGTTTGCTTTATAAGAACAGCCAGGTGAGACTATCTGTCCTTGCTCATGTGTGAGCATTTAGTTTGTCAACATCATTTTCTTCATTCTTCTTCACCAGCCCAAACAACTCCTTCCTTAATTGTTTTCTCCCTTTCTCACCAACTGTACTGAAAGTACAGCTTCAAATACAAAGCAACAAATCCTGCACTTGAACATACCTTGTTTGTGAAGCCTCACTAAGGTCAATGATAAGTGCAAGAATACAAATCAGAGCACATGTTAGCCTTAGAGGAACGTACTCTTGTGTGTTTTGATCTATTACTTCCAGTTAAGATGTCTGGATCCCAAATAAGCTTTGAAACCTGTGTTTTCCTCTAATGTGCCAGTCTGCTGGCCCAGTTTCTGTATTAGAAGACAGATTCTACACTTTGATGGACACAGGCTCACTTTTGAAGGCTTTTGTTTGAACTCCATGCACAAAGCGGGTGACAAAGTCAGATTTACACACCAGGACTTTAGTTTGGTGTGGATGGAATGCTCTAGAGCACTGAATTTGCAATGAAAAGATAAAATCATTTGTTTTTCAAATAGGTAGGAAACTTCTAACCATTTATTCAGACTATGATGCCTTGGAAAACATCATTACAAATTAATTCAGAAGTGTGAGTGGGGCTGATAAAGTCCATTTTCACTGAAAATGAAGTTTAAAATAAATGTTGATGTATAGCATATCAGAAAATTTATTGTGAGTTTTAACTTCATAGGAAAGTGATAGACATTCAAACACAAACAAAACTATTCAGTTTTATTTCTCCTGGTTGTAGTTAAGAACCTTACAAGTGCATCATTTTTTCACTGCCTTTTTAGGAGTGTAAATTGGTGTTTAAGTGAAATAACTGAAATTGAAGGCATTGAAATTGAACAGCAAAAAATACATGACATAGTTTTAAAACCACGAGATACAGTTCTTAGGAACCATTAGAATTCTTTCCATAGACTTTAATGCACAGAAGCACCTATCCAGTGTATGTGTTTATGTGTAAACATACCAAAGCATATGTAGAAGGCTTCTCATCCTGGTATTAGAGAGAAAGCTTCACTGATCATGTTTTTTTAGGTACTCTCCAAGTAGGTTCATCTCACCCAGTTTTACATGTTTAAAGCATAGCTATCTATAAGTAACTCACTGTAGTCTCCCTCCAGTAAATAGAATCAGACAGGCATGGCCTATTTGCCACTTAGGCATTACCTTCAGAAGCAGAGGAATCATGCTTTAAGGCATCTCTTTTCCTCTCACTTGGGAGATAACTTCATTTGGCCAAAGGATGCCTTTAGAGTCTTCCTCCTCTGCACTTGCTTCGCTTTGCTTTAAAATCTGGGCTGGTCTTATAAAGACAGGATTTTCCTTGGTTTCTTCAGAAGTCTAATAGGATCAGAAGAAAGATCTGGATAAGAAGCTAACAGTCTTCTCTTTTTTTTTTTTTTTTTTTTTTTTTTTTTTTTTTTTTTTTTTTTTGTCTTACTTGTGGAATAGGAATGCTTCTACCGGTAAGAGATGCTGCCATTCTAAAGGGGGAATCACTGCTACAGTGCATCATGCTGTTTCTTGTAGCTCAATCCTAATGAAATGTGCACTAGAGTTTATTACATTGATCCTTCCCTCTGTCCCTTTTAAGATGTTTTTGCAATTCAGATGGAGCACTGTAAAGAATGGCTACACTTTCACTGCCATCGTTACTTTTTCATTAAATTCACCCACATCATGCAGTGAGTTTCCTGATTTGGAGACCTGAAGGTTTTCAAGATTCTTTCAACCTATCAGTCATGCTCATGTCCATACCCAAATACAGCTTGTCCAGCCACTGGCACAGATTACTATGCACCCTGCACTTCTGCCCTAGGCAAGTCCCTAAGCTCCCCTTCCATCCTAATCCAGTTACCCCCAGCACAGATGAAACTTGCACCCCTTCTAACTACCCAGTCAGTAAGCAGAGAAAGATTTAACATTGGCACCAATAGGAATTTTGTACATACCACGTTTTGTTCCCCATAACTGGAGAAAGCACGTTAAACTACCTTTTTTGGCTGGAAGGATAACATCCTGAAAAAGTATGCTGCCATTCACTTTGCTCTGCATAAGCAGAGGGACCTGTCCAAAGTGATCGGTTTCCAGTTTGGTAATTTTTGTGATGTCAGTGATGTTCTTTATAGCAGTTAGCCATGCTGGAAACATGATCACATATATACCAGGCACTGAAGAGGACTGTCTAGATGATTTTTCAAAACATCCAGTGATCTTGACTTCTATAAAGGATACCCAGAATGTTTTGTTCACATGAAGCCAGGTCTGGGAACATACTATTTCAGGGCAAACATAATAAATACCACTTTTATGTACAAATCGGGTAGTGATTTTTTTCTTTTTTTTTTTTCAAGTGCAGAAATACTCAAATCTACATTGAAACTTCTAAACCCCTCAGCTTAATGCTTAACATAGCTACCTTAATGCTTTCTTTATTCATTTCAAGTTTTGCTCTTGAAGCAGACATCGTGAGAGGTGGGAGATCTTTTCATATGTTTTTTTTAAGTTAGATAAATCCAAATCTAAGTATGAAGAGCTAGTACCTGTTAAATTGGTGCTTGTTATATCTTCAATATAAGCAAGAATTTTCTGAAGCATCTGAGCCATGAATGCCAAACTGTTAGGAATCAAAGAAATTCCAAGTAGGAGGAAAAAAGATGCACACACGTATCAGCACAACGAATCCCCCACACACCTTGTTCACTTAGCCTGAAGCAACTACAAACTACCTCATGGTTGCCATCGGTCATAACACCCACACAATTACTGCAGGGCCCTTGCAGTATGGTAGCTAATGAGGTGCTGAAAACGTATGTTTAGAGAGCACCACCTCATTGAATGTGAGATTTCAGGTCCTTCTGCACAGGGAACATTTGCAAGGGGAAGGTGGCTGCTCCAGGCACTGGGGCACAGCTCTGCTGCCTGCTTTTGGGTAATCCCCCCAGTGTTCATGTGAGGATGTGACTGCAGATCAGTGGAGCAGAAGCTGCCTGGCACTTCCCAGGCACAAATCCCTGGTGAATTATTGTAGGTATTTTTGAGGTGCAAAGACGAAGCTTCCTCTCTGCCAATTGCAATTTATTTAGCTTTTGCCAGATGATTGCTACAAAAACAAGCTTTGGAAGCATCAGCAGTAGAGAAAATAGTGCTGTTGTGGTCTAACCCCAGCCAGCAACTAAGCACCACATGGCTGCTCACTCACTCCCCTCTCCCAAGGGATGGGGGAAGAGAATCAGAAGGGTAAAAGTGAGAAAAGTTGTGGGTTGAGAAAGAGACAGTAAAAGTTCTGCATATAAGCAAGGCAAAATAAGGAATTCGTTTACTGCTTTCCATTGGCAGGCAGGGGTTCAGACACCTCCAGGGCATCAGGGCTCCCTCATGTGTAACGGTTACTTGGGAAGACAAATGCCATTAACTCCAAACATCCCCCCCCCCCTTCCTTCTTCTCCCCCAGCTTTATATGCTGAGCATGAAGTCATATGGTGTGGAATGTCCCCTTGGTCAGTTGGGATCAGCTGTCCCAGCTGTGTCCCCTCCCAAGCTGTTGTGCATGCCCAGACTACTTGCTGGTGGAGTGGGAAGCAGAAAAGGCCTGGACTCTGTGTAAGCACTGCTCAGCAAGAATGAAAACATCCCTGTATTACCAACACTGTTCTCAGCACAAATTAAAACATAGCCCCATAGCAGCTACTGTGAAGAAAATTATTCTTACCAAAACCAGCAAAAGTGCTGAGAGGGCAAGAGTGTTACCCTGAAAAAAATAGCATGGTATTCAACTATCAGTGTGCCTGAAATATTGTTTAACTTCAGCACTTTCTTGTTTTAATTAAACAGGTCCCTTTCTTTTCAAACTTAATGTTGGTGAGGAAGCATAATAATTAAAAAAAAAATAAATTATTATTCAGATTTGCTGAAGACAAAGAAAGGTTTCCTTCTCAGTCAATTTACAGTGAGTCGGTCTGCCAGGGCCAAGAATTAGCACTAGGTGAAAAGAAACCCAAGTGGGTAATTAACAGCAGTTACAGCAACAGGAGAGATGGGAGCTCAAAGCACCAGAACATAAATGTTCTTCAGGTGCTGTCTTTGTTCAGACTGGCTGGAGAACAGCATTGCACTCTTTCTTCAGAAAATCAAAGTGAACCATTGACCCTTGCCATGTAACACACTCCAGCCTTACTCTCAAGTCTTAATCTGAGACACACACCTTCACAACCAAAATTCTAATTGCATAACATTGTTATTGAGAAGTAGGTGATTAGATACAACATTCCCAACATGTTAAAATCAGTGCCATATTTGGGAAGAAGGCTTCAGCTAAAATTTTATATCCATTACTTACTATTTTATTCTTATTTTCCTCACCATTGTTTATAAGGGTAGTAGATGTTAATTTAATTGTGAGATCCAAGAAGTCATGCTAAGGCTGGCAAAGCTCAAATTTAAGCTCAAAATCTATAGGAATGACACTTTATAGGTAAAGTGAGGCAGAATCAAAGGCATAAGAAATGATAGCCTTATTTTGATCATATAGATGGAATATCGATGTGGAGTACGCTGGTGCTTGAACATCTTGAAATCACCTGAATTATACTGTAGCCCATCCTAGCACAACAGAAGATTTTGGAGAGCTTACATTCCTTGAAATTTCAGTTTCCTCAGGCATGTGAAATTACCCTATAAATCATACTGGAAATATATTTAAAACCAGCCACACTTGTCAGTGATTCTAGTTTTTCGCTGACACAGATAGATCAGTAATGCTTGTTTTTAAGGATAAACTATAATAATTAAAGAAAAAAAAATCACTGCACAAATTAAGCCATGTATGACATCTGACAAACTACATTAGAAAAGGTCAGATGAAAAAAATCCTGAATACCTGCCAAAACCTCCAAATACTCTTTCAGTTATTAATTGGGTACTTCACGCAGAAGAGCCTTGGCTCTTGGCCATTACACTTGACAGTACAAACTTGTTAACTTGGAGTGAAATTATTTTGATGGTCAGATGGTTGCTGCCTTGCTTCCCTTCCCACTTCTGTCACAAGCAGCCAGTCCTACTGCAGACAGAGACCAGAGCCACATTTGTGGCTCTTCTGCACTCTGCCAGCATCCCGTCATGCTTAGTCGGCAGCCACCTTGTGAATCAAGTGACTTTGTCAGCCCTTCTAAAAAATGGATAAACTAGATATTAAGGAAGGGAAGGCAGCCTTTTGTGTCCCATCCTGGTGCTAAGGATCGGTCCTGGAGTCGGGCAGAACTTGTCTTTCCAGTAAATAATCTTTTAAACATGGTTCTGCTCTCAGCAAAGGTTGCCAGAGTAACAGTTGATGCACAGTATTCGTTAATCACCTCATTTAAAAAGGAAAGTATCCTTCTTAAGTGTTTGAGGATTTTGCTTGGCTAGGGTTAACCCATAGGTCTCCCGCTAGCATTTTCTGCTCAATTAGTTCTTTCAAAGGGATTACTGAATCTACACAGACATTGTGTAATCTAGGTTAAATCAGGAAACAGTATAATGAGAAGTATATGGGTAAGGGAGGTCAAAAAAAGCAGCAACAGGAAAATATGAGGATATAAATAAAAGGACAGGTGCTATCTTCAGTCTTGTAATGTGATGGGGACTCAGTAATTGACCTAAAAATAGAGGAGACTAAAAGAAAACATTCTGAAAAACACAGTAGAGGCCACAACCTCAGCTGGGGTAATTCAACGTACTTCCACAGAAATGAGTACAGAAGCAAATCACTACAGCAGAATAATAAGAACTTACATATTTATAGGAGAAGTGGCAAAAATAGAACTTGTCAGAAAACATTACTCAAAGCTAAAGAAAAATGCTTATTGAAGTAGACCACATTTTGTGAACAGAGCTGTGATTACTATATTATGCTTACAGTAAAGGCAGGCAATGCATAGACTAGGTTAATTTTAAATACAAGTTAAGCAAGAAACATTTGGTAACTATGACACAGATGGTAACAATCTTAAAAAAGAAGGGATCATGTTTATATTTTCCTCTGTGGCAGTATTTTTGGAATGACAATGCCTAAATCGGAACAAATACTTAAGTGGATCATGCTCAGCTGGGTGTGTATCTGATCAGATTTCAAACCTTGCCAATTTTGCCTTGGATATAATTAACTTGGGCTCTGGAGAGTTACTTGAAGGAATTGTACTTCTCAGAAGCAACTGGTGATTTTAAACCATGGGCATTCTTCATCAGTCAATGGGCAAAAGGACAACAAAGGCTAAGATTGCCTTAGACAACCTAAACCTGAATTTTAGCTTGCTTGCTTTGAAGTGAGATATTAGATCTCCATTTTTCCCTGTTTCAAAACTTTCCTAAAGCTGGAGAAACTCTGCTCCAAGAGGAGTAAACAGGAGGAGAAAAATGCTTTCTGGCTGGAATCATGCAGACCAAGAACACTGCTAAATCTGTGCTTTAATCACTGTCATTTTATGCAACCGTCTATAATTAAAAGCATGTATCTTATGCAAGCAACATATGTTTTATGCAATTGAGCTTAACTGTTCCTATCCACTGAAGGAACAACTTCATTACTGGAGAGCTTAGAGCAGGCAGTTTCCTTACAATGCTGCTCTGCTCGAGGAAACCAAGCTCAGTATTGCACGACTGTAAAGACTGAGAGTGACACCCTTCTCGCAAATTAATGTAGCACCATGAACTTCCACAGTACTGCACAGATTTTTGCCTGCTGAGACCGTGGCTCCCATTTACTCAGGATCATTTGACTGCTGAGAATCCATGCACTACCAGGATAATTGCTTCCAAAAGTGTTTTTCTCCCACGGTGGCTAAATGTAAAGCCCTGTAATGGCGCCATCTCCTCAGATGCATTGCTGGGTCATTGCATCCATTTTGCACATTTGCAGGTGAGCAGTCTTGTATGAACCATTTCAGGATAGTGTACTTTAATACAATGGGGTAATAGAAATGGTAGAAAGTGCTCTATTTTCAGTTTCATTAAGGCTACAGAAAAATGTGATAGCAGAAAAATCACACTCTCTAATTGACACTTCTAATAGCTTTGAAAATGTGTTTATTCATAAAATAGAGTTTAAGCCTTCCCAAAGATCACCCAAAATATGCGTGTATTATTTCTTTGAGAACTAAGCACACCTAGAAAGTGTTATGGAAGCATTATGGTTATTGGCTTTGAATAGAAGCCAACAAATTTTAAACCACCTAAACCAACAGCTTTGATTCACTAGGCTTGTTTTGCAGATGAATAGGCTAAAATGAAGTAAAATTAATATATACGCCTCAAGGTTACAAGATAATTTTTCAACAAAGCAGTGAAGTAATATACACACTTCAAACAAAGGAATAAAAAAATAAAAGGAGTAAAATTTCAACACTACTTGGAGCTGTTCGTGAAACATCAACAACTTCTCCAGAAAGTATTTTTTTTTTTCACATAATTTTGAACCAGCTCTTCTCAAATGCTTAGAAATCTCTTTTAAGAGCCAAGCAGAGAGTTGGCACCAGCTTAAATTCCGTGCTGCAACATCATGAAACAGAGTGCAGTACGATAATATAATGATAACGATAACATTCCTTGTTCTCTTGGTGGTTTGTTTTGCCCAGAAAGGTCCTAGATACCTATTTTTCCCCCCATTATTTTCCTTTTTGCTTGAAATACTGATCTGTTGCTGATTTGGCTGGTGAACCAGCTACCTTATCTTCCAGTAAAAGTGTCATCAGCTGTTGCTGCAAAGCTCACAGGATGGTGCAAAGTGCAACTAAGTCTAACAAACACCAAAAATGTAATGACAGTTTGATTATTTATATCTAATCACTTTAGAAATACCTGAAGCCATGCAATGAATCACACACCATGTCACCACTTTTATTATATCCTATTAATGTACATTTTCTTCAGCTCTTTTCTGGAATGAGCCTGTATGTACGTACATGAGTATACTCTGCTTTCTGTGCACAAGAGTCTTCCTGTTCCTCACCGGAAACTCATCTGCCAACCTTGCAAGCAGTCATAAGAAATGTGCTCAGGATCATGAAGTGGCACAGGAATGCTAAGGAAGCTTCACCATGTGTTTGTTTCTCTCCTAGTAGAGGCAGGAGTATCTCAGGCTCTGCAGTAAAACAGGTTGCAAACCCTGACTGCAGCAAAGCAAGGTCTGATTAACAAATCAGCACAAAATTCTTTGGTTAATAATAGGAAAATTCTTCCTGGCCACCTAGTGAGAATATTAAAATTGGATTGTTTGAAATCCCACTTATGACCTATTTCTCAGTCACTGAGTTCTCCATTTTGACAGAACACCCTGTATTAAGTATTGACGTTGCACTAGAACAAGGTTACCTAGCAAAGTGGCCAGTGGACATGGGGATGTTTTGAGAGAGGTTTTTAAAACAAGTTGATTAGTAACCAGTGTTCTTCTGTGAAGATATTGCCATTAGGAGGATCATGAATATTATCTGCTCTCAAAAGCTGAAAACACTGCATTCATTTAAACAACAGCATTGTTTTAGCTGTCATAATATAAGGCCTCTGGCAAGGTATGTGGGAGGAGCTGACATGTTTTTGTAGACCAGCTGACATAATTGGGAGGAAAAAAAACCAAGTATTTTTGCAGTTTCTGCAGTTCACAAGAGCTTGTCTGTTGGGTTTCCCCCCCCCCCCTTTTTTCTTTCTCAGGTATATCCACAAGTCTAAGAAAAGACAGTACCTTTCCACTTTCATAACAGGCACACTAACAGGAGAGACAGAAAGTGCAAATGTGCTTGAGGACTTGGAGAAATGTTGTAACTTTGATAATTTGATTCAAAACCAACTAACCAGAAATCCTTGTATGAACTTTAGTCATTTTTTTTTTTATGGTAGATAGAGATGATCAGGAAGAGATTCTGCATTCCCCCTTATATGAAGTTTTGCACTTGCTCTGCTCAATGGCATACCCATAACCAGCAGCGGAACACCTTAGCAGATGTTCCCAACATGAAGAGATCTTAGGTGAGAGAAAATAGTCTAGACAGTAGGGTAAGTTAGGGGACCACATAAAACACAGTTTTTGTGAATCCTAGAATCCTGCCACAAAGTGCATTTTTTATCCTAGTCTCTCAAGGTTTTCTGTTGTTTTTCCAAAAAAATCTGTCCCTGGGTAAGTGCAAAAAAAAAGAAAGGAAGGTGAACTCAGAGCCTCACAGACCATGTAATAAGTCACAGAATTTTGTCTCTGAGCACAAGCCATTCTGCCATCAGCTACTTTTGAAGAGGCTGCAGATGCACAAATTGATCTTCATGTTGAATTTGATGAGCAAAATGGAAGCACTTCAGTATGTCACATATTTCTAAAGCTAGATTTTTGTAGCTGGCTGTTTAGTACATACTCCCCTAGGATATGATGTCTGACACCAAGACCTTTAGTTGTAGTGAGTGGCCAAGCATTCAGTTACTCTGAGCCCCTAATCCTTGTTCAAGTCACTGAAGTAAATGTAGTTTCTTTCTGGAGACAGTCCTAGAAAACACGATATAAAAGTAATGTGTTCTCTTTAAAAGTGGACCTTGGCAAGCTCCATGTGTTTTAGAGAAGCTCTTTAGGTCTTGTTTTCACAATACCAGAATCCCTCCAACCGCATGCACGAGAGGTATAATTAATACATTGCATTTTAAAAAAAAACCTCAAAACACACAACTCCTTTTCCAAACATGCTTCCTCTCGTTATGCATCTGGCATGAATGGGGAAGACAAACTGGTCTGCAGCACTTGGATTTGCATATATCTGCAGAGCACATCCCCCCAGGCCTTAGACCCTACTGGGCCTTGTCACTGCTCTCCATTGAGCCAGAAGACTGAATCTTGCCTTCAGCAACTGGCAGGAAGAAACAAAGCAAAGTGAAAAGGGAAGAAGCATTTGCCACAAATATCCCCACACCAGGGGCTGAGCTAGATGAACTGGGTGAGCGCCACACCAGCCCTATGGATGGTGGGGAAGGCTCAGGGCGTGGAGGCAGGAGCAATGCCAACTCTTGCTTATGACCAGGTTGATAACCCACTGCACTGGCTGAGACCCCAGCCAAGCTCCTGCCTGCTCAACTCCCACCCCGCCAGCAGCAGCATCCCCATAAACCCTCACTCAGCATCTGTGAGCACCGTAGCTCAGCACAAGAAGAAGGGGCCCTGGGCTTGGGGTCACTCTCCTAGGCTGCCCTGGATTTTTGAAATTACAAATTGTTTATATTATTTTAACAAAAGATGCTGTGGTTTCTGTTTTTTATCTTGTTCTTAAACAGGCATTTCTAAACTTAGGTTCTTCAGAAAGACGATGCTAAAGAAGTCTTGATCTTTAAGACAAATTTTTCATCTTTAATCTTTTAATCTTCTCGGCTTCCAGAACAATCTGAATAATCCAGCTCTAAGTCTCCTCATTAAGGAAAGCTTAAAAATCTCAATCAGACTTTTATTTTAGGTGTTGTAAATCTGGTCCTAATACAGATACTTAGAGCTGCAACACAGACCAGCTTGAAATTTTTGGGAATTAAAAGAAATTAAAGCGGCAGATAAAACCTGTACAGCAAATATTCTTTCCATTGTAGTTGACATGAGAGAATATATATATTTTGTACGGAACTCATCTTCCCCAACTATTTGGTGGCTAAATTACAGCTGCTGGGTAAAGGACAGATGGAGACTATAAAGCTAAAACCTTCTTGATTTACTTTTACTTTAGACCTATCTGAAGTACCTTGAGTTTCAGTTTTCAAACTTTTCAAGGCTTGAAAAGGATGCACCAGGGATGTTTATTTTGAGCTTTTGTATCTCTGTGAAGAAGAAAAATTGTTATTACAGACTTTAAAATGTTAATCATCTGGTGTTAATTAGCCACTGAAAAAAAAATGGCATGCTAGCAGTTTGAGGTAGTCTAACTTAAAAAAAAACAACTTTTCCCATCTCTTATTAGACATCATTTCATTTGGCTGTAGCAATTCATCACTTTGCTATTTCTCCAGTCACTATAAAATTTTGCAGCCCTAGTAGGACTTCAATTTCAAAAGTGAAAAACAAGCAAGGAGGAAAAAATAAAACCAAACCATTTGTTTTCTGAACACCTTTCCAGGCATCCTCCATACATCTTTATCTTCACAGGTGACCT
Organism: Merops nubicus; assembly: GCF_000691845.1. Taxonomy (NCBI): domain Eukaryota; kingdom Metazoa; phylum Chordata; class Aves; order Coraciiformes; family Meropidae; genus Merops; species Merops nubicus. Next base: position 102,016 of record NW_008631625.1, read on the forward strand.
TTAGCGAGGTATATTTGTCTAACGGTTAAGTAACACTCCTGTATTTCCTCTGGAGTTTCTCAGCCTTTGTTGATATCAAGCGCCCCAGCAGATAGGTATCCCATCCATACTATTCACATCTAAAAATTATTAGGTCCTAGAAAAGGCCAGCAGCAGGCAACAAGGGTTTACATTTATGGTACTTGACAATACTAATTGGAATTACAGTGATAACAGCCCCAGAAGGCTTCTCATTTTCTTGACAGCTATAAGAACCTTAAATACAGGCAGGACCTGTGTCTAAAACATGTTACATATGCCTGCAAAACAAGGTTATTTTTAAATGCAGGATGCCTGCTTGTAAACTATTTCCCTGTAAATTACTCATAGAAGCAAAGGACATAATACTAGCATTATAACCACTAAGGTTAGTTAAAGTCAGGTTCAAAAGTATTTCTTTTAAGTTAAAACATAGTTTGGGACGTACCTCCGAAGTGAGAGGTAGGTGCGTCTTGAGTCAACTGAAGAAAGTTTTGGTGTTTTAGCATGAAAGGCACAGCATCTCACAAGTTCAGTTTTCGAAACTTGTTCATCAGTGTTCACTAGCAAACAATGTGCTGTGAAAAAAATTCAGGGAATATTTAGCTACAGGAGCATGCTAGGAATTGGTGGGAAGATAAGAAACTTGGAGAAAATTATCAGGAAATATGGTTCAGTACATGTCATCTCTCACTCACAAGACCTCACTCACCCTGCCATGTATGTGTATGTATTGACATACAGAGAGACAACTATGTATGTATATATTTGGATGGACTAATTGCTCTGCTGTCAACTTTCCAGAGGATAAATACATAGCAAAATAACATAGTCATAATAGACCTTCTGAACACACAGAGGCTGCTTGCTGCTTCTGCCTCCATGTCTTTGTGGAGTACCACCATACTTCTACAAGAGTAAGGAGCACAAGCCTTCAGCTGTCTCTAGTACTTTCTAGTTAGATTGTAACTGCTCTTTATTAGCTCTATTTTACTACCCTTGCAGTGAAACAATGACATTTTTAATATCGTACCAGATAATTCTAGGGACAAAACCAGAAATTGCCCTTCCCAGGTTGTGGGCTAAAATCCAACAGTGCTACTACCTCTAAGGTGGGAGAGGAGTTCATGCAGATGCTCCTTGCCCTTCTGCACACTGATGAAAGAATACAACCTTTTCAAAATTCACTGAAGATCATAATTACAATTAGATTTTCTTTGTTCTCCACAAAGCCTTGAAGCTCTCATCATTTGAGTGCTACTCTTCTTGATCTACTTAGCCCTGACAGCTTAAGTCAATGCTGAAATAAACTCATGCCAGCCCTAACCCTGATATCGGTATCTTTTTCTCTGATAGGAACCCCTAGGCACAACTGAAACAGGAACAACATGCACCTTTAAAATAGATGAGCTAAATATTCACCTCAAATTACCATGAATTTCTTTCCCTCATGCTCTGTGAGAATGCTAGCAGTTAAAAATGAATTCTGCAAGAGGACCTTCACTGTGATAAATGAGAACAGCTCCTTTGATTTTAATGGAATTACATTAAACCACTGCAGATAAGGATCTGACCCTCTAAACTATTGGATTTCACCCAGGCAGGTATTACAGTGGGGTGGGTGGTCTCGAAGCTCATGAATTCTTAAAAAGCCAGACAAAGCAGGGAGAATCATGCAAGGGGTTACCTGATTTATATACCCTGCTCCCTTCTTCACTGCATTTTCCATGCATTTTGAAAGACATGTGCAGCTGGTTTAAACACCCTTCTATGTGAAAGCAGAGTAGGAACGTTATTTAGTTTGTCGCCTGAAAAGAAAAATATCTTTCCTCTTCAGAGTGGATGAGCTCTGGGCAAGGAAAAACCAAGCACCAGGCAAGCTGTGAGTGGCAATATGGCAATGGCTGATCAACTCGGCAGCCACCACAGCAGTTAGCATCTTCTCTTCCCCACCCTACTCAGGGGGAACCAGCCTCGCACCAGGAGCACAACCAGTGGTGGAATGCTTCCTGCCAACCCAGGTCACCATGCCACAGATGCCTCAGAGGCTGCAGGTGGCAAGGGAGAAACATTCTGGCAAGTCTCATTGGGACTGAGGAACCAATTTTTACATCAGAAGTATAAGCATCCTAACAGCCCTCTCACCCAGCTCAACTTTGCCACAATGGCCTTTCCAGAGCAGGGAGCAGCATCAGTTGGTGTTATGGGAGGTGGCAAACAAGTCATGGTGTCAGCAAGGGTCATGGTGACTGAATGGGGGAATTCCCTCTGCATCTCCCTCTCCCTCTACAGCAGCTGCCTGAATTAATGCATATCCCCATGCAGAGAAATCACTCCAGGTAGTTATCTTACCTCAGCCTCTCCCATCCCTTCTGTCCCTCTGGGCACACAGATCAGACTTCTTCCCATATACAGACTAACAGGTTTCTGGGTTTTATTGGCTTTTCCAGGCATTCCTCTAGTGTCTTGCTTCAACTTGGGTCCCTCATCCACCTCAGCTTCTCCTTTCTCGCTGGGAGCACAAGGAGCAGATTCACATCACCCTTCACCCTGCTCCTCTGGCTGACCTCTGCTCTCCAATAGGAAATGAAGTTTACACCATGTCTGGGAGACAGGCAGATAGTTTGTCATTGAAGGACACATAGAACCCCTCGGAGCATAGCTGTCAGGTGAACAAGGAGTGTTTTGCTAGGAGGCAGGTGCCCTGCAGTTGGGCAGGGATACATTGAGAACTTGGCTGATTTCTTGCCCTGGGGAAGTGGCCTCAGACAAAAGCAAGCTGGAAGGCTCTGACGTGACATATAACATGCAATGATTAAGTACTCCTGCATTATGGCAGTGATAAGTAATGATTTAATTACTCTGCCTTCATTTTTACAGAAAAGGTTCCAGTATTAGACCAGTAAGAGAACAGAAGACAAAATTAATCACAAAGCTTTTGTATCAACACTGGAATAGAGCATGATCTCTGTGAGCACCCTCTGACCTTCTGCCACCCACTCTCCAACAAGCCTGTGAATAGCTTCTCTGGGATAGTGCTGCCATCCAAGCCCACCATCTGTATACACACTAACCCACAATGTTTGGCGTATAAATTTCCACTCTCCTACCAGCAAGCCCTAGCTGAGCAGAATGTTACTGCACCCATGCAATTGCACACACACATGCATGGGCACAGGAGGCTGGAACAGCTGAAGTCCATGTGTCATGAATCAACATGGTTTTCCACAAGGGATGAGAACTGCTGTTTCAAGTTCATCCTAAATAGGTTCGTCAGGGCTGCAGTGAAGGGTGCTGTTTGCTCACTCTTCAAATCTTTAGCCAGACCATGTAGTGCCTTTTGCTGTCATCTTCTCGGTTTGTGCGAAAAAAAAAGTTGGTTCTCTGTTGTGCTCAATCCAGTACCTGCAGCAGAAGGAGCACACTCGTCAGACACACAATACTGTGCTCACATAACGTGAGCAGTCATCATCCATAAGCCTCTACCAGCTAAAACTGACTGCCATACCTATAGTCATCAACATGCTGTGTCAAAACAAATCTACTGGCATCAGAAGGAAAAGCATTTCAACACTGATTGAAGACTTGCCTGCAGGATTTTCCAAATGTAAAGCCTATTTAATCATTGCATTTCCTTGGGTTTTCAGGAAAAGCAGCTCAGTTCTGAATGACTCACCCTTCTCAGCCCAAACCATTTGTTCTCTGTGCTAAGTACAGCATCTATTTACTCAAGCAGTCAGGGGTTGGGCGTGTATGTCAGGTCTTCTCAGATTCACAATTTTGTTTTTAATTGAGGAGGATTCCATGAAGGAACTTTCCTCCACCCCCTCAGGAAAGTTTGAAAATCAAGCACTTTTTCTTTTCAAGACAACTTTTTTCTCACCTCCACAGTAGTGCTTACAGAGGACATAATGGAGCAGAACAGCAGTAACTGTGGAAAAGCACGGGAATACAAGCATTTAAACAATAATGGTAGTTATTTTCCAGAAGACTGCTGAGTTCAGCAATTTTGCTATAAAGTAGCTTTGTGGGTGTTATTGGTTGAACAGTGACCCATTACTGGAAGATAATAACATGCAGTCAACCCACTTCAATACTGGTTTGTGTTTTTTTTTTTTTCACACTGAAGAAGCCTGCTCTCGTACACACATTTACAATTTCCAGAGAGGTCTGTGTACAGCCAAACGCAAAAAGACACCATCTGTCTTTTATCATATAAACAATAAAAAGACAATTGTCATTGCTGTTTGCCACCAGCATAAGGAAAGGATAATTCCTCATTGTCACTCCAGAAGTCTGAGGGTGCACCACTGCAGAGCTGTGTGATGCCATTATTCAGAGGTTAAACCCACATTAACCCCTTGGGTACAAAAGCAATTGCCAGAACAGTCACTCAGTTCACCCTGTATCAATAACATTTATTGTAGAAATGCTGATCTCATAGCAATTCCAAAATTTCTGTTTTACATACAGCCCAAAGTGCATTCCTGGGTTTGGGAAGGAAGTCTGCTAACAAAGAAAGCACAAATTCAGGTTAAGCAAGAAATTTGGTATATCATAATGTGAGAACCCAGGATAGAGACTGATTTTCTTTTATTATCTAGAAGTAAATTCTTTTCAAATTTCCATGTAGTATGATGCTTATAACTATCGTTTCAGGCTTGCCACAGCTTTTTAAGAGAAAGAATAAGACACTGAAGAGCTTATCTTTTGAAAGAATATATTACACAGCCCTTCAAGAGAGTCTGTCTTTTTCTACTTCAGACCTTCAGTATAAAATACAGTAAATTCCACTTTGTTTCAAATTGTTCCAATATGATCAGCCATTTTTTTAAAAAAGCTTGTCTATACACATTATATCTAATTTTCTTTGTAAAAAAATCCTAGTATATTAATCAATTCACAAATCTTGTAAAAACCATGAGAAAAGACCCAATCTATGACCACCCACCCACACATTTCTCAGTGAGGTCCACCACTCATAGCAACAGAAAGCAATTTTTGATAAGTGAAAACAAGCTTGCTGAAGACTCAATATGAAGAGCCATGAAGATTATTCAACCACCAAGGTAGTATTAAACAACAAAAGAGAGGAGAAGAAATCCTAACATTTTGAGTATAGCTGCAATATGGTTAGCCACCGCGTTCTTGAAAATCAAACTGCTGTGCTGGTGGTTTTCAGTTTAGAGTGCTTGAGAGTTTCATGCTCCAGAACTAACTTGTGTCATTCTGTAGAAAAGTAGCCATGAAATTGTCTTATGCAGAAAATTTGGCTACATCAACATGTCAATATGGCCCATCGGGGAAAAAAAAAGTTCCCTATGATTTTAAGGGATGAGATGTCTGGGATCTGTAGCTATGGTGTATCTCTAGTAATGGTAATCAAATTACTTCAGGAGGGTTCACAGATGTCATCCCAACAGCAGTTTTCCTCCTTTTACATATGCCTAAAGCACTGAGGCTACCTGTGCTGACACAGGACCCTGAGCAAACAGCTCTCAGAGTGGCATCTCCCAGGCACGGTGTTTCCTAAAGCTCTCATCCTTAAGTGACTACACAAAGAAAGAGGCAAGAGGTCTATGTGTTCTGTAATAGCAACCAGACCTGTAGCTTTTGAAGCAGGGTGGCAAAAAGGTGTGTTGGCTGCCCCATATACAGCCACATTAAGAATATAAAAGCCAGCACCTACTTGAGAATATGAGATCTCTCTAGCATTACATTAATTCAAAAACAATTCTTTTTCTTTGCCACTAAATTTAATTAACAGGGTATAGAAACATTATCTAGAGAGTTTATTTTTTGCAGTCTCAGCTTTTTTCAGCCAACACAATATGCCGCAGTATTCTCTGTTGCTAAGAACCTTGTTTGTAAGAGATTTTGCTGAAGGTGAATGTTAATCTGTCTTAGGTACAGAAATAAAAATTAGTAAGCCATGAAATGCAACGCTGAGCACAAAGCTAATCCTCAAAGGAAGAAACAAGAATAGGTTGTGCTAGGGCTTTTTTTTTTTTTTTTTTTCCTCTCCTTTTCATCTATCTTTGATTTATGAAGAGGACATGAAAGCTCTGGAGTCAGTTTTTCCTGTTTTTTCCTTGTTTTTTAACATAAAATCTATCTGAAAGAGCATGGTCTCATAGCCACATCTATGTAAGGAAAATGTATAATTGTTAATATATAGCTAACTTTTTTTTTCTTTGGTAGATGCGCAGACAGGCATACAAACAGACCTCAGTGCAGACAAAGTTTAGCTAATATGTTAAACTGCAATCACCTTTTAAATACTAGTATTGTCAGGTCAGATATAACCAGTGTTGAGGCAGATCTCTCCAGTCTTTGGAGATTGTTGCATCTTCATGGAATCTGCTTGCAGCCTGCCCCACCAAACCAGAAGGATGCTAACAATGTGTGCTTGAAACTTCACAGCAGAATTAATAATAATGCAGATGTTTGAATTCCTAAATACTTAACTGCTTCTCAAGTTCCCTTGCAATAAGGAAAGCTTCAAACAATCTCATTTGACATTCCAGAGCTTTTGTTTGATTTAGCAACTGTATTCAGACTCCCAACCATCTCAAGAAATCTCCTCCAAGGGACTTAACTATCTCCTAGGAGAAAAACACATCCAAACACACTGTAATGCCAAGAACTTTAATAAACGCAGAAGAGGACAGATCCAGGGACACCAGCCACATTTGCACTCTCTGGTTTTTACAAGCAGTACTGTTTCTGATGAGCTAAAAGGCATTACATCATCCACCTAATCATTTTTCTTTCTAGAAAATCGTATTGCTTTCTGTGAGCCAGAAGGAAAACAAAAGGTTGTTCACAAAGGTCTGTAACAGCTTTATATGGTAACCAACAGATTTGATGAAGTGTCTCAGAAAGACAGTAAGCTGTGCCAGCGACACCCCGTTTTCTTTCACATTGCATGCAGCTGGTGCTGGGACCAGGGGGATGCTATGAGGCTGAGGACAGAGGGGTACTTGGCTCAGCAGCAGTGTGATTCATGGCTTCTAAGCAACACAGCAACCTGTTTCATGATTAAGTGAAATGAAAGCATCCACGTGTATGTATGTACACATATCTGGCGCTCATGGACACACCTAACTGCAGGGAAGTAGGAGTGAACTGAGAGATGGATGGATGACCTACACCCACACACATTCACGTGTGTATCGGCATGCAAAAAACACCTACCTCATATATTGCCATGTTATGGCATGCGTACGCTGTGTTTAATGCATCTTGGTTGGTTCCACTGCACAAATTAACTCAGGCAAAGCAAAACTACAGATGTCAGGGTATTTCTCTGTCTTAAGTAGCACTGTGAAGTACTCATACTTTCATTAAGTCACGCACCAATTTTCACTTGAAGAAGCAGAAGATTAAAGGATTTATTTGTGAAAAACAAGGCTTTAGCCTTGTTCTAATCAAGAACCAATAGGGAAATCCTCATCCTTTTTATATGGACCACCAGGTTAGCTGTAAGAGTAGTATCAAAGGCACCTCGATGTACCAGGGAAGATGTCTGAATGACTTTCCTACAGGTCCCCAGTGAAAAGCTGTCACTCCTTTAGTTATCACAGTCTTGGCAGAACTCGGCGTGGAGCCCACACCCTGCCCGGCTGTAGTGCTGCAATTCACAGAGGAGACGCCAACAGTTAAACGGGATTTTACTTCTCCTGGGCTTCAGTCCCACGCCACACACGGGAACCCTCCTTGTCTGCACAACAAGTGCCCCTTCCTGCCTCTCAAGGAGGCCACTGCAGCACTTGCATGGGCTGCATATCCATGCTGTAAAATGAAGCCCACCTTCCCTTCTTCAGCAAACACCTGCAGCAGCACCTCGGAGAGAATAAAGGAAGTGTGGATTTGTGACCCCTTCCTCGGGAAGCCATCCCTGCTTCCTGGGATGAGCACGGGTTTTCCTTCTTGAGAATTTTATCTACATCAACTTCTGGCAACCTTGATGTCCATGAATTTGTGTAGTCCTCCCTCTGGATGTTTTCTTCTCTACAGTATACCATCTTTACCATTTAAATGCATGCTAACAAAAAGTACTAAAAAAGCAAAACCAAACACCTGCTGCCCAGTACTGTCTAATCATAGCTGCTCTATTTACTGTTGCAAGAAATGCAGATCTTCTCAAGTTACCTTTTGTGTACCACTGCAGTTATTACCTTGTCTTCTTCTGGCATCTCATCTCCATGTTTGTGGATGTTTGATGTCTTCTCCTATGGAAGCAACTTCATATCCTTGATTATCTTGTTGCCTTTCTCTGCCTCTTCAGTAGTTTGGAGATAGGAGATCCTCTTTTTTGAAGATGAGGAGAACCTGAGCTGAATGCAATGTTCCAGATTGGGGCTCATCACAGATTTTAGTCTTCGGTTTATCATGCCATTCCACCATGCTGCTTGGCTGTCTGCTTCCCTCCTAACGGTTTCTGGTGTTTGTCATCGAAGAGCTTCATACTGTGCGTCCAAGATGGTTTTTTCCACTTTATTATAGCCAATTTAGAGAACATCCTTGTGCTCATAGCTAAGGATGTGCCATCTGCAGTACTTTGCAATTATTCACACCAAATCTGACCTTCATTTTATCATCATCTGCTAACTTAGAAATGTGAGAAACTTCTGTATTTCTTCACGGTTAGCTGTAGGTTGCACTGCCCTCACTAACTGTTTATCATCCACAAATGTTATGAGCTCATTATTAACTCACTTTTCCACATCACCCAGAAATACATTGTACAGCACTGGTTCCATTCTGAGATCTCTGGGACATAGAATCTGGGACATCTTCTCAGAAATTTCAGTAACCATCCCCCTTCAATAAAACAATCGGTATCTTTTTACATTGTTTCTTATCTTCTAACCAGTAACTAATTCATAGAAAGATTTTACCTCTTCTGACATGCTAGCCTAGGTTCTTTCAGAACATCTGCCCAATCTATCCACAGAATTCCTTCAGTACTCAGCTTTCGGCCCTTGCTAAGGTATTATTCCCATTTCTGACTTTGTCAGGGAAAAAAGTTCCCATTTGTTTTGGCCATACTATGGCTTCACATCTAACTCCACCAGAAATCTACATCCTCTTCTAATTTCCTTCTTCAGATTTCACCAGAAACTGCAGTACCACCCATTCTGCATGTGCTCTGCTCCTGAAAGTTACAGCAACTGCAGTGCCAATTCTTGCTATTGAAGACTTAAACATAATGTACATTAATAGTAAAGATATCTGTATTTTAATTCCACACAAAACTGAGAACAGACTAAAACTATAGAGTATGAGCCTAAATACAGAGCACCATCACAGATCTTACCCACAGAGCGTAATAACACTAGAAAATTAGCAGAGAAAAACCAGCATTAGTTTAAAGAAAAAGTAAATGTTGAGAGAGTTATCTTTTACCCTTTAGAGACAAAACTAGGAAAGTTTTTTCCAAAAATCAGGGTAAAGAAATTAATCACACAATGTAAGTTGAGGTCTAGCTCTACTTTTTCTGAAGCAACTTAATTTAAAAAAAAAAAAAAATAGTTAAGAACTTTTATGTGTTATAAACTTCCCTCCTTATTTTCTGTCATATGCTATCTCCTGTGAATATGAAAACATCCATTTCCTCTCATCTGTATTTATATGCTAAGGTAGCACAGTTAAATGTATACCAATTTACAAATTTCTGACCAAAATTTGTTTTGTAAATAAAATAATTCCTCAAACTACTACGGAATCAAAGTTTAAAAGCCTGTGTCATTGACTTCAAAAGGCAGGATGCAGGCTTTTCTCAGACAGCAGTTTTGGACAGAAAGATGTGCAGTAAACATGATAAAATCAAGCATCTTCTTATACTAAAGGTTTCTATCTTTCTTTTCTGTTTCTTTCCATAGAAACAAAGAGCTATAGCTCAAATATTTGAGTTGACAGGAATACTAGCACCGTGAAGTCCACATAGCTGAGGAAGAGTAATTTAATTCATTTTTCTTGTCAGCTAAATTCAGCTTGAAGAGTTTGCATGTATTTGTTGTCAGAGCACTGCCTTGATTCTCAGATTTAAAACAGAGATTTCAGCATTGGCTTTAAAAGAAGAAAGAGTAAGTTCTGCAAGGACATTTGTGAGGATGCTTGACAGGGAATCATTACAAAAATCATTAGATCTGGAGAACTGCTATGAAACCATTCCTCCAGAGCCTTTCTACAAACTACTGCTTAACTTGGTTTAAATTAGTTTTGGTCAGGTTTTAAACATGTAGAGTCAGAAGCCTAGCTGGGGCAAAACTGTACTGGCTCCAGAACCAGGCTTACAGATCCAAGTAATGAAGTGAAAAAATGGAAAAATTAAAGACAAATTATTACAGTTTTGTAAGTCAGTTTTGGGGAGAGATTTATTAAAGAAAAAAAAAATGCTGTTTGAAAGAAAATTTTAAAAACCTGCATGTGTTTAAGTTTTTTAAGACTCTCCATGTTTTTGTAAATGTTGCTATTTAAATAATTTTGTCCAAATGTTGTGGAGAAATTCCAGTACTTAGTTGTGAACAAACAGCACTGAATTCTTTACTAAATTAGTACCTCCTCCAGCTCAGTCCCTTCTTTTATCTAAGTCCTCCCTGCTTTTTCCAAAAGTAGCATACTAGCTGGGAACCAAAATACTGCTTGGGGAACACAGTGGTAGAAACAAGACAAATTTTACCCATAAGGGCATTTTAGAGAAAGTACAAGAAGTAGACAAGGCATGAACTTGGCTCAGCCTACACAGAGGCACTATATGTCCCTTTCAGAAGTTTTTTTTTTTTTTTTTTTTTTTTTAATATTGCCAGTAATATATAACATCTTCTCTGCCTTCTTCAGATTCACATCTGTATTTAGCCTTACTGCTTTTGGCTCCTGCAGGAGGCCATGCAGAGCTCAGGGGCCTGGAAGTGGCACTTTGGTGATGCTACAAAGTCCAGCATGATAGAAATTGAAAACAGGAAGGTGTGAAATCCAACCTAAGCAGGGTGTATAATCAATAGACTCCTCTCTTTAGAAAACAAAATCTTTCCTTAAAGTTGGGGGTGAAGGGGATAGAGAAATATCAGAGAGAAGACATTTTTTGGCCAGACTGTGCCCTTTACAAACATGAACATTCTCTTAATATGCCCAAACCTGTTCATCAAGATAAAACAAAGCACATAGCTAAGACAGTCACAAGAGCAGGTGCTTGGGTAGGACTCAGCCCGCAAAGACGACCGAAAAGCTGACTCTGCACATTCAAAAAAAAAAAAAGCCTTTTTTTTTCCCCCTGTTCTTACTTGCTTTGAAGCAAATTTTAGATTTCTTTTAACAATGTTCTGAAAGAAGTAAGATAAACAAGCTTATGCCCTCTAAAATATAAAAGAGAATAATTGTAACAACAGATAATCTAATGGGAGATGGGACTCCGGAGTTTTCTGAATTTGTTAAGACTTCTTGCAAAACAGCATCTTATACATTTTTTTTAATCCACCCTTCTGCAATCCATATTCCAATGCCAGTTAGACTGGATCTGTAGGGACCCAGAGACAAGTACCTTTTTATTATGGTAATGAAGGACAAGAGGAATATATTCCTGTGAATTTGTTCCCTTTACCTATGAAAACACAAAATGCTCATGTTTTTAAAGACAGCAGAGCTTTAAAATATCCATTTCATATCCAAGGCTGAGTTTAACTGCATGGGGTTTATGTTTTCCTAAGCATTTATCCATAAAATCATACAAAAATATTTTCTAACACACAATAAAATATGCCCAGCCCATACATTCACTTATTTCAATTCTGCTTTCAAAAAAAGTCTGCATCCTAAAAAACAAAGCCACTTTTAGTTATGAACCAACATAGTGATTAAAAAAGAATAACTTCATGTAACTTTTTTTTTTTTTTTAAATCACTAGTGGTACTTAGTTTGAACAGTACACTAAGTTAGCTCTTGCCTTCATGCTGTCCTCCCCAGAGCTGAGGACGCCTGCCTGAAGTTCATGGCAGACAGTAAGTGGGTGTAAGATGGAAACCTGCTGCATTTCCCCACTTACCTCTCTTCAACATCCTGCAGTACAGGTCCTTCATGTTGGCTCCTCCCCAGCACAGCGGAAATGCACGCTGGGGTGTTAAGCAAACATCAGTCCCTTACATGCGGAGTCAGGGCACTTTGCTCTTCCCAACACCATGCCCCTCTAATGTGACGGCAAGCAGCTCCTAAAATGGGGTGCAGTTCTCCTCCTCTCCACCTTGCACCCCAGGGAGAGAAGTGCCCCTCTGCTCCCAGACCTCTCACTGTCCACTTTGTCATTGCTCCTCTCTTTTACCTCACAAGCACAGATCAAACCAAGTGTGCTCTGGCACTAGACAGGTTTCTGATCAATAAGTTACTCTGTTTTACATGGTTCAAATTTAAGCTTTTATTTGTTTTTTAAATTAAAAAAATAAATTTCATTATTAAATAGTGGAATGGGTCTAAACTAATGTTTACATATTAATTCACTTGTTTTAGGATACCATCAGAGAAATAAAGCATACCACCCAGACAAAACTTTCTTTTAGAAAGCTTAACAGTGGCATAATTCAGTTAAACAGGAAAAAAAAAAACCCAAACAGAAGTCTTAAAGTTTACAATGAAGGTTAGAAGTAAACCTCTGGTATTAGCGTCATCCAAATCTAGTTTCCATCGCAAAGGCAGTCATTGTACTATACCACAGTGCTAATGTCATCAGCTTCATCTGGTTTCTTTTGCCTGCTTGGCAGGGATTTCAAGTACTCAAGGTGCCTCCTTGCATCTTCCTGGTTTTGCCGGACGTAATAAACCACATACGAGATCACCATGGTGAACCAGCCAAACATGGTGACCAGCATGGCGTAGTCAGTAGTCTTTTTAGGAAGGTTGCAGAGGTCAGCATCGTCGGCAGCATTGAGGAAAGGTCTCCCCGCGTGCTCGTCCAGCACAGAAGTCTTGCAGATGACATTGTTGGCCGTCTCGTGGTTGGAGGCCATGCTCCTCAACACCTGCTGCAGCGTGCAGTCACAGTGCCAGGGATTGTTTGCAATCCTGGCTCTGGCCTTTAGGTTGTTGAAAGCGTTTTTGTGCACGCTTTGAATCCGGTTGTCAGACAAATCCAGAGTCTGCAAGGTTTCTGCCACCCCTTTGAAGGCATGTTCATCTATAAACTCAATCCCGTTTTTTGATAAATTGAGGACTCTCAGTTGGTGCAAGTCCTTAAAAATTTCGTTGGGGATGGATGTTATCTGATTGGAGTCCAAATAAAGTAGTACTGTTTCTGGAGGAAGATCTCTGGGTATTTCCTTGAGGTTTGCATTGCTACAGCTGACGTTCAGACCTCCGGAGTGAGAACAGAGGCAGCCTTTCGGGCACATACTGGCAGAATGAAAGCACAGTATCATGAGGACAAAACTTTGTAAGAGCAGACACATGGAGAGGGAACGAGTTAACCACAGGTCTACAAAATGCATGCTGGAGTGTCAGCATAATCACATGACCATTTCTCATTCAGCCAACAGTGGTGGGAAAAGGATCGGCAACGCTGAAACTTGGCTTCATTTTCTTCAGTGGGATTAGTAAGAACTGACTAACATGTGGGCTTCTTCATGGTCAATACTCTTCTTAGAAGCACACCTAGAGAGGAAGGAAAAGAGGTTCCTTATACTGTGAGCTCCAATCCCAATTTTGTTTTCATTAAAAAAAAAAAAAAAAGTTGAAGTCAAAATGAAATGCAGCACTAAATACATGATCTATTACCTATTAGTGCACCAGAGGATTTATTTAGGTAACTCCTGTTAGCATTAATCTGAGTTTAGTACATAAATCCCTGGGACATTTTTAAGAGGATAGACTACACTTAATACAAATTGCACAGGTTTAGGCTTTAATACTTATTAGAGGAGGCACTTGTTTTTATCACATGCTCTTCTAAAACAACTATAAAACTAAACTACATTTTCCCTTGCTGAAATGGAAGATGCATTAACAGGAGTTAAGAGGTGGATCTCTAGCAACAGTGACAGGTAAGTGAGGAATTTGTGGTATTTAATGTGAACTTATTTCAAAATAACGTATCCTGGTTTAAGTCCAAATCTGAGTACTTCAGCAAGGAAATATTTTTACTATATCAAGAAACAAAAATTAAGTAAACCAAATGCTACTGCAAGGCACCACAAACATCCACCATCTCCTTGTTTGTCTCCCTTCTGTTCTGCTTTTGAATGCTGTATTTCCTGCACCTCACACAATTTTGTGAGATTCACAGAAATCATTGCAACTTCCTGTTTCCTTGAAAACGTTCTTTGCATTTAACACAGAGGGGAAAAAAAAAAAAAAAGTTTAACAATTGCCAAAAACTCACACAGCATGCCTCCAAATAAAACTCCCACGAAGCTATGTATGCTACAATCAAAAAAATCTTACTCACGGCAAGTAGTTTGCTAATAGAACATATGAAAAAATACTGTTTCTGCTTCTCCTCCCTCAAGCTGGCTTAAAAGTAGTAAATATGCAGAAGCTTTTCCATTTTCTCCTTTAACTGGAACACAAATACAGAATTCTGAAATGCTGACCTGCAGGGTTTCAAAGACAACCTCATTTATTTTTTTCCCCTATTATGGTAAAATATGAATTTCTAACCACAACAGGTCTATTTGTTTTCATCTACGTGGCCCCTGTCTTTGTAGCAGCTTGGATATTCGAAGCCCTCAGGTTGTATTTACATAGAAATGATTTTTTATTTTCCCCCAAACCCACACTGTAGTCCACTGAAAAACAAAATCCTTCCAGGGAGGCGATGTATATGATTTTACATGAAAAAGAAGCAATTGAATGGCAATCACTTTTGCCCACAGAACTCACATACTAACTGCTCTTCCTGGAACATTGCAGTAATGTAGATCAGATATGTCATGCAGAATTTCAAACCCATAGCTCAAGTTTTATTTAACCATTTTGCTGAGACTTAATATGTCAGTAAACCCACAGAAAAAAAAAAAAACAAACAAACAAAAAAAACCCACAACCCCAAACCGCCACACAATTCAAACACATCTTGACAGCATGTACGGCATGTGCAATTACTCCTTTGCTGCGGCTCAGGAATGGCAAAATCTCCCTCAGCACACACTCACTGCAACTACTGCAAAGACTAAGTGACTCGCCACTGCTCTACAACTTCCTTGCTGGTCAAGAGAGAGATTGCCCTAGAATCTAAATAGAAAGTTTACACTTGGATTCCATAAAACTTGTATTCTAAAATTAAAAATAAAGGAAATTGTTAGCAATGAGGAACTGTGAAGCTGACCCTGGAATTGTGAAACCATCAAGAAGGGAAGTAAGCAGAGCATGAAAAGCTTCCTTTGAGGGTAGAGAGGTTAGATAGGACCTGCACAATCAAGACTCCTGCAGGACCTCTATGGAAGAAAGAGGGTTTACATAAATGAAGCCTACTGCACTGGGTGCATCCTTGCTAGTTCTCCCTGCAGCTCTTTGGTCACTGCAGTGTCTGGTCTTCAGATCAGACAGGAATCTGTTACAGAAGGAGACAAGCTCCAGAAGTTTTTTCCCAGCCTGCTCAAAAGTGCTAAGTACTTGCTAAAATGCACAGTCCAATTGGAGGCCAAGCTACAGCTGGCAGCTGCTCCCTCTGGCATCTCCAAGTTGGCAATCTGCTCCTCCCCCCAGTAGCCTTGTGTGCTGCCCCAAGAAGGCCTGTCCCCTGGAGAAACAGCCACCAATTTTCATTTCCCTTCACGTTTACATGTCACATTACTGTGCTCATTAGATTACTACTCATTAGATGCGTGGTCCCGCTCACAGAATGAGCATTATCTCATCACCTACTACTTGCAGACAGTGGCTTCCCACCAACAGTACTGGAGTTCTACAACAGGAATGACCTGGGGTGAAAGAACAAAGACCTGAGGTAGTTTCAGATGCTTAATTTAGTCGAAGCATACTGTTCTCACAAGAAAGTGACAACTGAATATCATATTTGCTTCATTACAGGCTAAGTAGGAAACTCCTGACAACCTGGCATTACACCATAGACCTTGCCAAATCCTCCACAGTGTAGCTGCACCCCCAAAGATCATGTGTCAGAGCCCTCAAGCAACAATGTGGAACATCTTCATCCCTCTGAAGTCAAATGAAGTTCTTTACTATATTAATGTGTTTAAAGTGGAAGAAGTAGGTTCATTACAGACTAAGCAGGAAAGTGTTTAATGAAGCAATGCTTCTTCAAACGAGATAACTAAGTAAATGGATAAAGAGGGAGAAAAACTCCCAGTGTTTTAAGTTGTTAAAGTAAATACAAGTTCAAACCCATAATTAACAATGCAGTCAACAAAACTTAGCTGTTCAAGAATAAAGCTGAGCAAATTCTCAGTAAATTAACTGGAAGCAACCCAACAGGACTGAACATCTATCAGGGGAGAGAAAGCTTTGTTTACCTCCATAATCAGAGTATCTGATCCAAGGGATATCAGGTTTGGGTTTCACTAACAAGCTTATAGCAAGGACTTTCTTGACTCACAGGCTAATGATTGAAACAAGTGAAAAGAGAACTAGGATCTGAACATTTGTAATGCCAAAAGGAAGATATTTGGTTTCTTGAGCACCTACCTAATTTTGTCTTCTTGAGCATCTACCTGATTTTCTCTGCTTAGAACACAATAAATGCAAAGGAAGATAAAGTTGGAATAAAGACAAGATATAAATACCAGAGAGAAACACTAAAGACTACAGAGAAAGGAATGGAAGACACAGAATTAAAATAAATGTATGAATTAATTAGAAATCTGCAAATAAAGAAGAAAAACAAATTTAAAGGTGAATGATGTAAGGGAAATTATAGCAATACTGTGAGCACAGGCAACAGCATCATCATGCAATAAGGCTTTTTGTGCACATTTCTAAAATACAAGTATAAATATAGAAAACCTAACATGTAAGTCTAATATTGCAGAGCAATAAAACTACGGAGGGAAGAATTCTTTACAGTATTGCAATTTAAACAGGTTTTCAGCTTTTGTCTTGTCAGGTTCCCCCAAGATTATTCACTCAGTACAAACATCTAAGAGTACAGGAAAACGTACAAATCCTGAAATCCTTAAGGTAAGCATATTTGTTTAGAATACACAGTGCGATTTCTGCTGAGCTTCAGCTGTCAGGTATTTGCACATTTGCCTTTCCAGCAAGTAAGGTGCAAAGACTGTACCTTAGCACCTAAATGCAATACTAATAAATTAAGTATTTGATTAGTAACTCTCGCCAAAAGAAAAGAGTGATGTAAAGAAGCATTAGTGCCTCCAACAACCCACCTGGAAAAAAAAGCTTGCAGATTTAGCCAAGTCACACAGAAAGTCCATGGCAAGACTACTTGCAATATCCATTTAAGATGTTGTGTCTCCAGAGCAAAATACAGGACACAAAATCCTATAGCCATCACACAGTACAGCATAAAACCGACACAGACTGAGACTTTTGTTGTTTAGGACAACGCTAAGACAACAAAAGACACATTACGAAAGAATCAATTGTATGTATAGTTAAAAATGTTGACTTAACAAAAGAGAAGGAGAAGGGCAAGGGGAGGTAAAAACATTTTCTGTAAGGTGTAGAGCCTTTCACAGTCCACATAGCAACTCTCCAGTCCTTATCCAAGTGCTCACACGTGTGAGTAGCTCCTCACAGGCCCTCCACATAGCTTCTGCCTCCATAAAAAGTGAAAGATATTCAGTGATAGCAACTCCATTTTCCCTATCGAGAATGTAAGGTACTAGATTAACATCTCTTCTTGTCTTCAGAGCTGGATCCCCTGATGATTGCATCTGCTACTCCAGCAATGTGAAAGGGGTCACAGCTAACTAGAGATGCTCAGCATCTGCATGCAGTTTGTATTTGTGGTTACTGAAGGTGCCATGATTAGAGAGGAATTTCTTGTTACTGTAGCTTATGTGCTCAAACAAGCAGGAACAGAAAGAGGAAAAAGGAAGAAGTCTGAGATCAGCCACAGATGGTGGCCTGTTGGCTGTGTCACGATTGCAAGCAATCTGACTGGTCTGTCACTTTTCAGCCTCCAGAAAAGTTAGAACAAATTATGTACAACTCAGCTTCCAAAGAGTGTGGATCTTTGGGTCTGGTGCACAATTCACCTTCCCAGCCATACCACGCTTCTGATGTTGTGCAGTTGAAAAACTTAAACAGGCAGAGTTCCTGGAGAAGTCCTCATTTGCAAACAGACCCCAAATGACACCACAGAGCTCCACACAAATCACAGAGTCCACCACAAATGTCACACTTTTTTCAGTTAATACCAAAGGCGTCTCTGTGAGCAACTGTTGACCCTCCACACCAGAAGTGCACTGCACGTGTTGAGGTGCCTCCTGTCCTCCTCACGTACAGCTCATACGACTTCCATATGAATCTATAAACGCTTTATATCCATGTATGCAGCTCTACTGCCTTCCAGTGAAACTCTCAGGTCCCAATAAGCCCTCAACAGATCCCTAACAAAATAGTTTGACTCCTGAAGCTCAGTCTAAACAAACTCCTACCCTTCAGACTAAACAACCTTGCATGCTAACAGCAGAAGTTTGATAGGGAATTAGAAAAGCCCAGGGAATAAAGATTTGTATGGGACTCTTGTTTTAGGCACTCTTTAGAGCAAACTGGCACTTTGAATAACTATTAAAATTTTTTAACTAAAAATCTATTAAAAGGGAACAGTATAAACCCACCATTCTTTTATTTGACTTCCAGACAATTACTGAGGTGTTTTACAGTTTTGAAAGACCTGATGTTATTATTAATAACTC